>NC_139723.1:62767944-62780444 GCF_964211835.1 Anser anser | reverse complement strand
AGGGCAACTGGCTAGACCTGTCACAGGTACACAACACAGTACTAATAGTGAATACTCAGAAACTAACCACAGCCAACCAGGTAGCTCTTCAAAAAACCTTATCTCAGACGGATATTTATTGAATAGCTCAGTCTATGGCTTGTTAGTGGACAATCTGTGATCTGTATAAGAAATACATTTGTGTAGCCATGCTTTTCAAGAGCAGAATGTAAGTCTCAGAAAACATAGTATGACCCTGTCACTGTAGAGAGACAACATGGAGGGAACTTAGTAAATGGAGATGTTTGGTTTTTGCCTTTAGTTTACTTCTTCCTGACATTCAGAGAAATCCTGAAACACATATCTTCCTTAAAATAATAATAATAATAATAATAAAGTGTTCTCCTTTCTTGCTTTAGAGATCTAGGTCTTATAGAAAATACAGTAAGAATCAGTGAAAAATAAAGTCAGAAAATGGGAAGGGGTGAAAGTTTGGCAAATTGAAAAAATGGGGTATAGTAATTTTTTAACTCTGTTTACATTTTTCATTTGCTTGCATCTAATTGCAATGGCACATTTGAGCAAGGCAAGGTTTATTTCATTCTGCTCAATTGACGTCCAAAGTCTCAAAACATTACATATTTCTAAACATAGATTCCAAAACAAATCTTCCAGAAATGGCAGGAAAAAACAATTGTGAGCCTTCTGTTAATTCTAACGTGAAATCAGGCAGAAATACCTTCTGTATATATAAAGAGAGAGGGAAAAAGAGAAGTGCTGGAGGACAAACCCAACACAATCACTACAGATCACTTTGGACATCTCCGTTATCTCAGCTGATATTTGACACGAAGAGTGTTGCAGAATTAAAATTGCTTCTTTAGGAATTCTGCCTCATGTATTCTGCATACACACGTATGTTGTTAGTTACATTTCTAATTCACAAACCAGACCAGGTCAGTAGATATCTTAGAGTAAAATACAGAGAGTAAAATACAGAGAGGGGAAGGCTACTAAAATATTGAAAGAACCCAGTTTTGAAGCCCCCATGCTGCTATCCTGTGTTTCTTCACATTCCTGAGTTCCCCATTCCTTCGGGATTCTCCATCCCAGAGGGTCTTTATTAAGCCCTAGTATTTTTCTCTGAGGAACATTGAGAAATTTTCTCCATCTGCTGGTGGTTTTGGACACACTAAATGAAGGTTATTGAATTCCACCCTTGTCATATGCCATGGTCAGTGTTTTCTCTGTCTCCCTGAAGGTAAATGCTGTATATAATTTCTTCTTTTTTTTTTTTTTCTCTTCACACATCTCATAGCTACCTCAAACTCTATATGAAATATTTGCCACTTTTTATACTAATATTTTTTTAATTAATTTACCATCTTCAGTCTATCTTTCTGAAGATTTACAGAGCACATCTTGAAAGCAACGGAAGTAGTATATTTAGATCCTTTTTATGTTGAAGCTCTAATACCTTTTCTTTCCAAAGCAGGTAATCACTAGTTGCACAAATTGTGCTATGCACCATTAGCCAGTTGTTTTCAATATAATGCTGTTGATTCCCACTCTGATATAACCCATCTTTCATCATATGTGTTCACCAGTAGACCTAGGACAATATATTGGTTGAATGAGGGCTTCTCACAACAGGCTGCAGAACAGTCATTAAAGCCCAAAAGGTAGGGGTCTTAGAGTTGGTGTCAGCTTGTTACCTTTCACCTCTCTAGGAGGGAGCACCAAAAGCAAGAGGCTCTCACACTCTCTCCTAGTCTTGAAAAAGTGTGTTTCTGATGAGGTCTTTATCTTACCTTTTCCTAAGTGAGAAGCTGAATAAAGAGGCAATAATGCTCCTAACGTTCCTTTTCACAAGTGCCTTCAAGTTAATAGTCATTTGATTCATCCTCTCCCTTCTCCTGTGGCTCAACCTGTGGCTCATTTTCCTCATCCTGGTGAGATCAGTCAAGCTCAGGGGGAGATGATCTTACTCTAGGAGAAGGCAGTGGTTGGTTATCCTGTGGTCAGTGCAGATTGCTGACTGGGCTCTCCTCGTACGCCTTGTCCCTGATTTTCTTTTTGATCTTATCCCAGATAAAGTAAATGAAGCTTCCACTTTAGAATGCACACTGGGACCTATAGATGGAAAGCACCATCTAAGAAGAAGGTATAAAAAGTAAAAAAAATAAAATAAAAAAATGAAAGCACAAACATGGAAAGCACATAAAATGGTATTCTGTGTTTTCCCTTTGCAGTAAAGCTCCCTGGAAACAAGCCAGTCTTTAGCTACACAGAGTATTCTATGGTATTAAAAAGTATAAAGGTTGAAATACTTCATTTGCAATTATACAACACACTTTCCTTAGTATGGCAGTAACATGTCCTCATTAAATGAACCTCAAACAGCAAATGACAGTAGAAGATCTATAATTTTGGCCTCTTAAATACAACAGCAGAACAGACTATTTTATTCTAGAAAAAAAGAAAAATAAATATTTGGAGTAACTTTAGAAAGCTAATCTCTACTTTGTAGAAAATCATTTAAAAAAAATGTAAAAATTAATCCAAGTACATAAAATCTTTCTGCTGCATTTATCCTAAGGTCATGTTTTTAGACACAAGGAAATAAGAAATTGTGATGCTGCAGTAGCTTTGTGTCCTCATTTTATTAAAATTAAACATTATTTGGACCACTTGTGTTCCACTAAAGTGCTGTGTGTAAGAAAGTGTTCATGCTGATACAAACAAACAGTCCAGCACGGCTTTTCATGAAATTACAGTAGCTGATTTCATCAGTTGCTACACATGGCAGAGAGAGATAACTAATTAACAGAGAATTCCCTATGAAAACATAATTCTAAAACATTTTGGCTTCACCTTTCAGCAGATGGACTGCAAGAGATACTACAGGAAAATGAATCAAGCCAATTGAGTGTTGGGGCTCTTTTTTTTTTCCACACCGCAGATATTCTTGTCATCATGCTAATAAATCTGAATAAAACCCAGCACTAATATGTTCAAAATAGTAGTCTAATAAAGTTTGGCTGCAGTGTCCACAGTGAAGCCTGATTTTTCAGAAGCACTGAGCATCGAGCAGTTTCCATTAATTCCCTTCCAGGGAAGGAGCCACACGGCGTGCAAATGAAGGTGGGTGGAGCTGCCACCACTTAGGCGTCTGGAGAAGAAGCCGAGGGAGTGAGTTCATTTAGGCCAATTGATCATATATCCAAACATTCACAGCCAAAAACTTTAGTGAGGAAAATAATCCTTTGTTCCTGCACCACCATTCATTTTCTATATTAAAAACACAAAGACAAGACATTGCCCAGATATGACACTAGAAACCAAGAGGGGTGCACTCATCCCCTGGTGCATGGTATGGGACAGGCAGTGCAGGTGCTATTTGCTCTGCTTTCCTGTGGAAGCAGCCTGCCCTGCCAGGACATGAGGAGATGTATATTCTCCCCACTCCACCAGGATGTTGGGGACTCCACCTCTTTGGACACCAAGAGGAAAGACTCAGGGGGAGAGGGGTGGAAGATACAACCGTGTCCCCCTGTTCCCTCTCCCCATAAATTGGGAAGCTAAACAGTCGTCTCTGATTTTCATTTGCATTCAGCAGAGCTCTTTTTTGGTGTTGAGAATAGCATGATAGGAAATCTTTGGAACTACAGGCATTTCACACTCTGTGCTACCCACGGTTTTCTAGAGAAAGGGTAGAGAGTACAGGTGAGAGGCAACTGTATGTGTGGTACTTACCTCTGACAGCTCTCAGACATGTCTAATTTAATTGGGACACACAAGAGAATGGCACATGCTACTCCTGGATAGATGCATTCAAAGGGATGAATTTAAAAAAACAATCATTCTGCCTGCTGTGACCAGTCCCAAATATCTTCTACATCTTAGACTGTCTCACATCTTCCCAAGCTTGCTGCTGGTTAACACCTGCTACAGGAGGTTTCTTTCCCCAGACTTGGATACCGAAGATACAGATACAGAAAAAAACTGCTGTGACTTATTGAAGGCCCCTCTCTTCTCCACTTCTGCAGACTCTTGGCACTCCCAGGTAGGCATGGGTTGCAGTTCTCTCACAAAGCACTCCCAGTGAAGATGTCCTGGGCAACACCTGGAGCACTCATGGGGGCTGAGGGTCCGGCAGAGATATGTCCTTTGGCAAGCAGTAGTGCGATCCTTTCAAACCATCTGCAGATGTGTGGGAGGAGGCCCTAGAGGCTCAAAAGTCTCTCTGAGCCCATCATGAATTTGCAAAATATTCCTACAGAACTTTATCTCTGTTTCACTATTTACGGAATTGAGATTAGTGATGTTTACCTTTAGGACTGTTGGTTAGAAGTGAAAACTGTTCTGTATTATTAAATAACAGAAAGAGACTCAGGATTGTAAATACAATGGTTTGAGTTATCTAGCAGATCTTTAGAGAGAAATATTTCACTGAATGAAAGCTGTAATTGTCACGACATGTATATTTTATCCTACTGTGACCCCACACAAAGATATTCTGTCATTAGGTGAGGTTTTTAAAGGCCTGTGGAATATTTTTCTTCTTTCCTTCCAGCACAAGAAGGAGAAAGGCAAATAAGTGAATGGTGTATATGCATTTGTAAAGTTTAATATATTTAGCCTTATGGTTTTTTCTCAATTTCAACCTGATTCTGAAGCACTGAGATTTTCACAAATATTGTTTTTTGACAGTTACAACATCAGTCATATTCCCTACAAATAGATAATCTTAACTATAGCTCAAGTTTAACATAATTTTTCACAGCTGGGATGAAGTATGCCTATGTGCGTGGTGGAGGAGATTATTATAAATGTGCTACATGGACACTAGAGAGAAAATTCAAGAGAAAACATTGCTGTGTATTTTTTCTGATTTGAAGATGTGGCATGTGCAACCTAAGTATTTTATGTCACGTATTATGGCCAGATTTCCCACTCTGTGTGGTTGCGCTGAACAGCTTTGAACAGCACAGAAGTACCACAACATACTGGCCTATCAAAAGGAATTAGGAAGATGTTTGCAGGATGATGCAAAATAGCTACTAGCTCCACTGTCTCTTCATCCCTCGTTCCCCCAGTTTGTCAGGCTTCTCTTATAGTCTTCCGTCCTCTTCTGTCCAAGCCCCAGTGTCCTTTTCATTTCCAACACCTTCATTTACCTATCTCTATTTTTTTCTATCCCCTTTGTTTATTCAGTCAGATGCAGCATATGTCTAATTAAAATAAATACTTACACCCGGGGATAAATGACTTCCAGCATTTTGTTTTAGTGCAAGTTCCTTCTTCAGCAGATAATGCTGTACAGTAACTTTTTTGGAGATGCCCAGGAAGACTCATCCTGGTGGGCTACTCTGTTCCACGTTTGCAGTAGAAATGGGGAGATGGATCTTTGGTGTTTTCTGTGGACAGGTAATGCAATTGTATGAGCCCAGCTGTGGGCTTTATTATTAGGAAAAGCATGGACAGAAGAGACTTGATGTGGCTGTTCATTTTCTTATTATACATATTCTTATTAGTTGCAACAGTTACATTATCGAATGGATTTACTTTGAAATCTCAGATAAAAATACATTTGCGTGTAAGAGTAAGAGTATGAGTACAAGTAAGAGTAAGAATATGGAGGAAACATACAGTATTTTTTTAAACATGACAAATGTGGAGTGCTTATTTAACTTAAAAAAGTAGTTCAGCTTCATCTTTGCTATTACAAGAAATAGTGCATCATAGCACTGGAAAGAGAAAAAGGCTTCTGACACAGATTAAGCATTTATCAACTTGAATAGCCAGCTTTGTAAGGTGGATTAGTTAAAGTATGAGTGTTGGCTTGTTGCATGTCCTGTTCATAATACCTTTGTCCTTTTCCATTGGAGCTTTATGGGGATGAGGTAAAAGAGAAAACAGGTTGGGAGGTTATTTGTTTTTGGATAAAGGATAATTGATTGTTTCTTCGCCTGCTTGCTTACTTGCTTTGTCTTAGACATTAAAATTTGAGTGTATGATGATATTATGTTGTGTCCAGTGGTAATCTAGTCATACAAGTGTATTTACTACTCACTTTCCCTCTAGCACCTGTAGTTCAGTACTACCAGAATGCTCCATGTTTACAGTAGCCTTTGTATGTGAAATAGTACGAAGTGTTTAAGTGAGCTACTTGCTCAAGCCACCAGGGAAAGGCTTGTCTTTCCTCTTGGATCCCCCATCCTTTGTTCCCCAATTTGACTCTGAATTGAAGAATACTTCTGAAGGAGATTGCACTGTACCATCGTGTCTGTGCCACATACCCCCAGTATCACACCCCATACCAGGCTCTGCTTCCACGCAGAGCACCTCTGCAACCTGGGTTAGCCCTGAGGGGCAGAGTGAGAGGGAAAATAAACCTGCCAGCAGCTCTCACATTGAGTGCCAAATGGCCATATTTGCGCTTACATAAGGCTCATCTTCCTGTATTGTTGGAGATGAAGACGACTGTAACTTTAGATGGTGAATTTTAGCAGTATAACACTTCCTCCTAAACATTTATATCGCTCCTATGAGCTTTACCTGCTTGGTAATCTGCACAGGAGTTTACTTGTTAACAGTTCCCTAGAACTGTGCTTACATAAATAACGGGAGATGATACAGCAGCCACATGATGTTATTTTAAAAGCTTAGAAATAAAAATGTCATGGAAGAGGAAGCACCTTTTACTGATTTTAGACTCTCTTCCCCAGCTGTAACTGAAATAGGGCTTTTTTTTTTTTTTTTTTTGAGTTTATTTTCACACAGTTTAACAGCCTTCACTCCACCACTCTAGAAGAAGCTTTCTGAAAGCTGAGGTCCTGGTCCAGCAAGGAAACATGCCTGGCCATATGTGCTGTAGAAGGTCAGTTTTTCACCTATGAGCCATTGCAGCCAGAAGTTCAGAAAATCCAAATCAATCTTTAGCATCCCAGATTCACCGGTATGGCACTGTCCGAAGGCACTTGCCCTGCAGACTGGAGCACCTACGGATTTATTTTAAGAAATACATTTCCTAGAAAATTAATTGGAGAGAGATGTAATGAGATGCTTCCAAGTACTGCTTCAAGGGAACAAAAAAACTCTGCCCCTCAACCCCCAAGGAAAAGAAATCTGGCCTTTCAGAAGCCTTGTATGTCCTTAACACATCCTGCAACCAGCATCATTCTTGAGGGCTCATCTTTCTCTTCGTTTATCCAAATCTTACTGGGTGTTGGGTGCAAGCATGGCATAGGTTTAGGACTTTGATACCAACTAGTCTGCTTTTGTTTGCATAAAGTTTGTAATTTATTCACAATTTTCTGCTTGTCTGAAGATCCTGCTGGTATGCATATTCTGTCCTGTGGGAATAAGTCCTCTGCTCCTCAAGCAGCACATGTCCAGTCAGAGTATGTACATGAGTTTTTTGCCAAAAAGGGATGTATTTGAAAAAGAATAAAACATTGGGGGGGGGGGGGGGGGGGGCAGGGGGGAAGGCGTGACTAGGAGGGGAACTATCAAGTGAAAATAAAAACAGGAAGGAGTACCAAGAGAGAGGATGCAAGAGCTAAACAAAATGTAGAAAAAGGGAAAACAAGTCAAACTAAGCCTAAGGAATGTTTCGGGCACAGAAGGTGTCCCCAAAAGGGTTTTGTGTCAGGTGGATCTTTCACTACAGTAAATATTTGAACTCAGAGCTTCAGCCCTTTCATTCCCTCATCTTCATGCTCAGTAAATTCCCAGTTCATTCAGAATCAGGTCTGCTGCTCCCCATTCCCCACTTTCACAAGCCCCAGTGAAGCAGAGGCATGGAAGAGTTCAGTGGTTTGATGGAAGAGTGACGTCCAACAGATGTCCAATGGAGATGTGTAATGCACATGGCATCATCTTCAGCCCCTCACAGAACAAGGCCATGGGAAGCCGGTCCCAGGGCCCACTCACAGGTGCATTTACTTATTTCATGGCGATTCTGCCCCAAGCTCTGTGCAAATGGCTTGGGAAGCCAAACACAAATGCTGCGTGAAGGAAGATGAATTTATTTTGACCTTTACTGAAAATGTGCTGTGAAACAAAGCACTTAAGCATTTAGAGTCTGTTACATCTTCACATTACACACGTCCATGTTGATGGGGAAAGTGCTAACCAACCGAAGTTACAGTCGAGAGCTGGAGTGTGTAAAACCCTTCAGGGGAATATATTACATCCCCAGTTCTGGCTGTACAGCTTCTGGGAGCAGCTTTTCTCAGCCTGTGCAGCCTAAGCTCCGGAAACCGGGACTGAAGTAGGTCCCTAGCTGGGGAGAGGGAGGAGGGCGGCTGTCCGGAGGCCTTCGGGTCTTTTCTACATCCTTGTACAGAAGGCAGCGGGAAGAAGGGCATCACCAGCTGGCGCGCTGCCTCTCCCATCGGTGTCTCGGGAAGACAAATAAAGCCGGGACGCCCTCCCTTGAGCCTTCCCCCGCAGCCCTCGGGGCTGTTTCCCTCCCTCCCTCCCTCCCTCCCTTCCTTCCTTCCTTCCTTCCTTCCTTCCTTCCTTCCTTCCTTCCTTCCTTCCTTCCTTCCTTCCCCCTCTGGGCTCGGGCTGCCCCCGGCCGGGATGCGGGCGCTGCGGGTGGAGACCTTCCCCACCGCCAAACGCCGGGCTTGATGAATGGGTGCTGGGCCAGCATCTTAAAATCCATGCTTTTGCTTCTCCTTAAACACTTTAAATTGACAGCGCCATAGATCAAACACTTTTACTGAACGGAGAAGCTTTGGCAATTTAATTTAGCCAAGTGCGCGCTCACCGCCCCCCAAAACCACCCCCAGCCCCCCCAAATCCCACCGCTGCTCCAGCCCTGGGGGCGGCCCGGCCGCGGCGCTGGGGGCTCGGCCCCCGGCCCCCGACCCCCGGCGGCTCCTGCATCCCTCCCTCCCTCCCTCCCTTTCTCCCCTCCCTCGCCCCCTCCCCTCTTCCCTTCCTTCCCTTCCCTCCCCCGCCTCTCCTCCGGGTGGAGAAGTTGGCGCGCTGCCCACTCAGGCATTCAGCGTCAGCTCCTCAGGGATCAGCAAGCAAAGTCACAGTCTGCACAAACAGAGCTTTCAAATTCATAAAATTCATAGGATTTTTCACAAATGAATGAACACAATTTTCTACCAATTTCCTCATTATGCAAATATGCAAAATATCAAATTTAGGCCAATTAGGGTCCTCCACAGTCCCAAATTCACCCGTTTAAGCCATAATTGCAGAAACTATCAAATAATTACGGTCGCTAATTGGAAATATTTGTGACAGATACAACAAATTCTTGCACAAATTACATTTCATTCTAGGAACCACTGCGCGCCACTGAAATTTTATCGAAGTCTAATTTAACTTACATAATGAGTTGAATTGAGTACTTGTTATCAAATTTGAGCAATTCATAGCCCCGTAATGTGGAATGATCAAATAAATTAAAAGGGAATTTATTCAATATTTTGTTGCGATCCTTTTTTTCGAAACCATTGCTATTTTGTAGGGAATTTCCTTCTCCTGCTCCGGCTGCCCAAGGTGGGTGACATGTGTCATAAAAACCCCAGCAGCAGCCGGAGAAGCAGCAGCAGCCAAGTGTCCTGAGAGCTGACAGAAGATAAAGGGCAACATTTCCAGTTATAGCTTCTTCCCCCGCACCATCACTCTTCCTGCAGATAGTGGGAGAGGGATCGTAAAACGCACGCTCTTACTTTGAAAAATACCTTAGGCTTCTACACCATTGCATCTCTCCCTTTCCCCCCTTTTTCTTTCTTCCTCTCTTGCTATTTTTATTATTATTACTATTATTTTTAAGCTAACGCTTCCGGGTGAGAGAGGAGAGGAGACGAGCGCCCGGCGCCGTCGGGCCGTGCCGGGGGGCTCCGGCCGCCCCCCCGGTGCCCCCGCGGGGGTCGGGAGGTGTGTTGCGGGTGGGCTCGCCCCCTCGGGCGTGCAGAGAGCACGCGTGAGAGCCGTCCCCGCCGTCCGGGCCGTCCCCGGAGCGCAGCCCCCGTGCGCGGCGGCGTGTGCGCATCGCTTTGTGTGAGGCCGGGCGGTCAGGCAGCCGCTCCGGGGAGCCGGGGGGGCGCCGGGTGAAAGGACGGCGGGAGATGCAAACTAATGCTATGCATTTGCGCACAATAACTGGGTATAACGTATAATTATTAAATGCATACTTCGGACTTGCGCGCAACACATTATATACAACCTATATTTATATCCATACCCCTTGAGTTACCCTCTAAGAAGAAGGTCAGCTCCCTGGACATGAACATTTATTTTTCTTTCTCACGGCACACACACACATGCCCACATTTTTTAACTGCCTGTGGCCTCGTTGGCGGATTATAAATGTCTCCTTCTCGCTGTGATTTGTTTAATCCGTGGAAATGGTGCTGGTCCTATGTAAACAAGCCAAGTGCGGAATGAAGGCAGTCACCCATGCGTGGCCAGCCTGCCTATTTGTCAGAAAACCTTCATAAATACTGAGCCGGGGCTGGGCAAGGATGTGATGTCTCCATTTTTGCCAGGAAAGGGCACGGGGAAGACAAAGCGAGGCAGAGCGCCGTGTAACCTTCCCGGGAGAGCGAGCGCAGCGCTCACCCGCCGCCCGCCGGGGACGGGGGACCGGGGCGCGGGGGGCAGCCGCCGACACCCGCACCGCGCCCGAGACGCCCCGGCCCCGCCGTGCCCCGCAAAGCCACGCACGCCGCGCCCCCCCACACGGCGCCCGGAGCATTTGGCTCTCAGGTTTTCCACTTTTTTTTTTTTTTTTTTATGTTATCGTAGGGCGAGGGCAGGTAGAAAGGTGACACCCGCTCCTTGCGCTTCGCTCCGGCTCCTAACCTCAGTTTTACGCCTTTCCCCGCAAGCCTCTGAAAAAAAACGGGCTTCTTCTTTTTTTTTCCTTTTTTTTTTTTTTCTTTTTGGCGGGGGTGGGGGAGAGAGGGCTTATTTCTTTTTGTTAGCGCTTATTAATCGAAAATGTCGCTGTGATGGAGCAAAAGCTTAATTGTTTTCAAAGTCTGCCTTACTGCGTCGTTACGAGAACTTATTGTGTCCAGCGGGTTATTTATTTATTTATATTTTACTTCAGGAAAAGCGCCCGTGCGCCTCATCAGACACTTTATAACAAAAGCAGTAATTACCTCCTGTAATTATCATGCCCCTTATTTATAAAAAATGTGAGAAAATGTCGAGTATTAAAACGTGAAAGCAGCTATTAATCAAACCTTTACACCTTCTTTAACTCAGGCGTGATGGTGGGTGTTATCATAAATCTACTCTGATAGTAACACAAGAATAATGAGTTCAGTAATGATACCGATGATGATGATAATGATTTTAACCAACAAAGAATGGTGTAGATTTATTGCTAATAATGTGGTACAGGAACCTCTTCATTAAAATTACCTATATGTACTCCTCACTATTGAAAAGGAGATTACAAAGAGCAGTTTTCTGCATTACCGAGGCTCCGCGCCGCCGCGGGGGGTGCCCGAGGCCCTGACCCCGAGCCCGGCCGCGCCGCTGGGGGACGCGGGGACAGCCGCCGGGACAGCCCTGTCGGGACAGCCCTGTCGGGACAGCCCTGTCGGGACAGCCCTGTCGGGACAGCCCTGTCGGGACGGCCCTGTCGGGATAGAGCCGGGCCGGGCGGGGGGCTCTCGGCCGCCACCTCCCCCGGCCAGGCCTGGAGGCGGCGGAGCGAGCAGAGACCGGGACCCACCGCCTTTCGCCCGCTGACTGGGGATGGGGATGGGGGACAAAATCTGTTTTTTGGGGATGCTCGGCCAAATCCTGCCCCCGCGACCCAAATCGGGGCCAAGTCGGGGGCGCGCAGCCTGCCCCGAAACTCCGCTTCTGGGCAAAAAACAGCCCTCCTTCCTCCTCCCCACCAGCCCTCCTTCTGTCAAGTCGCGGCGCGTCCATGCCCACTTTCAAAGACTTCTGTGAGGCTCTCCCAAAACGCCTCTCCCACCTCCCTCACCCCGCCGACGGCCCTCGGAAGGAACACCGCGGCCGTGATTTTAGCGTCCTGCCTCCGCTCGGTTTCTATTTAAGGAATTTTCTAATTCAAAACCGATAATAAAATTGATTCAGGTGAGATGCGCTTAATAAAATAGTGACATAATTACAGTTTGTACATAATAATACATCTGTGGTATTGTAACCTCGGCTATGAGTTATGAAATCAGTGTATAGGCCAATTAGCTACATAGGGTTTTTTTAACTAAGACACTATAAACACTGATTTTAAATGTCCTAATTAGTAACTTGCTCATTAATTAACTTTCTGATTAATTGTGTAGCAATCTAATTTGTAGATGAGGCACTTAAACAGTGATACCTTGTAACTCTTTCGTCCGTCTTTAAAATCCGCAATTAGGGCACAGTTTTGCGGCCGCTCGGCCTGCGGCTGGGAGGGCGCTGCCCCGCCGGGTCGGGGGGTTCCGGGGGGGCACCGCTCCCAATTTGGTCCCCCCGGCCGATGCCGCAGCGCGGACACCGGCAGATCCCGCGCTCAT
>NC_139723.1:62722944-62762944 GCF_964211835.1 Anser anser | reverse complement strand
GGCTACCTCAGTGAACATGCAGGTTACAAGAAGGACACTCCATCCTGTCAACCTGTTACTACTGCCACTCCCTTGGTCTGCTCATGTACACGTAGGGCCAGTGTTGTGAGAACCTGTCTGTGGGCACCGGGGTCAAGCCATTGCTATCTGCCACCCACACATGACCAGAACCATGTACTCTCCACACTTGTACACATGTGCACACTGGTATCTCTCATTCCTTTCTAAAATATCATTGCAGATTTACTGTGAGCTGACACCACCCAGAAGATTTCTTCTCATCTTATTAATGTGACAGGTAGCTAATATGAAGGCATGCCTTATAATAATCGTACAAAGAGATTTCCAGAGAAATAAAAGTTGTGGTTTTGTACTGTTTCCCTTCCCTAAGAGCTGGAGAGGGGATGTTAGGGCAACCCCTGAGCACCTTACAAGGGAGGAGATGAATAAACCTTTTGGCTTAATTCATTTCTGTGTCACCTACTTCAGCATTATTGATTAGTCAGGAGTGAAACTGACCAAAAGGGGATGAGGGTGCAGGGGAAACGCTTTTAAAATGTGACTTAATCTTCTTGAGCTGCCTGGACACTTTTTATTCCTTAGGTCACTTAGAAGGTTGCTGTAACTTTCCCCTCACTTCTGCTCTTTCAGCTGTGCCCTGACTGCTTCTTCCTTCTTATAATGAACCTGAGCTATTTCTTCATCCTCAAGGTCCTTTAATGCCCTATTGTTATCTTAGCTCTCATCTTTGCAGTGAGACACAGATATTTCCCTGAATAGCCAGTGGTGCCAGTTTTCATTAGTCACTTCTTAGATTTTAAAGGAAGCACCGTGTGCCCCAGACATCTGCAAAGCCTTCTCCATCTCTTCCTGCTCCCCTCAGCGTTTCTCTTCAGCAAAACTGGGCAGTGTTTAGGAGTCTGATGCACTAGCCCCTTCCAGCCCTGAAAGATGCCAAGCAGTCTTACTGTTTCCCTCTGTCCTGTCGGCTCGGCTCCATCTGTATTGAATTGATGTCCTGTGCCATACACTCAAAGTCCACGCTTCAGGGCAGAGACCACCTCTTGGCTGTGCTTGTACAGCACTGAGCACGATAGGGGTCTATAGGTACAATATTAAGTCAAACAGTTGTATAAGAACAGGTTTCATAATGTTTTAAAGAGTATTTTAAAAGCTAAAATTCCCTTTGATGTAGAACGCCTCTTTACTCCTTTTTTTTTTTTTTTTCCTGTCAAGATGTGAAAAACATACTCCTGAAGATGACCCACTTCTAATCACGTGCTTTCTCAGACTCGAGGACCGCTTTCAATTGCTGGGTTTGTGTAATCCTTGGATTACCTTGCCACTAATCCATCCTATTGTTAGGAATCAGCAGTTTTACATCTATATTGATCTCATGGGCTGACTTGACTTCAATAGGAGCTATGCACTTGCATCTAAAAGCAGACTTCACTTCCCTTAGAGGCTTACTACTCTGATACAATAGCCAACATGAAAGCTACATAAGCAGATTGTGTAACTAAATAGTTTTTTATTACAGAGCAACAGAAATTACAACTTTCTTTAGTTGTTCAGAAATGGATTAGTATAATATCAGAATAAATTCTATACATTCAAGCTGGCATCATACAGGGAAGCACCAAGCCATTACATTAATCTTTCAGTGCTTTACTGTTTTCTTTCAGTAAAGTAAATGAAGCCAGAAAAGCCACTGGCCTTGCTCAGTAGTGCTACGTAAAAGGCTCCAAAATGTTTCAGAGGAAACATTAGTTCAGCAGTAAACCTGGTCAGTCAGTGGGTCCACTGAAGCTGGGATTTTCACTGAAGTTAGCTGCTAGATTATATTCTTGAAGCTCAGTGTTGTTGTTTTTTGTTTGTTTGTTTGTTTGTATTTTAACTGAAATTTTACCAAGGTGAAATGAGTACAAAGAATATTTTATAAAGCAATTGAACCTCACATTAAAACAAAGACATATTTAAAACTAAGTAACTATTTTTTTCATATACAATCAGTTCATTACACTTTGTTGTTGTTGTTGTTAATAAAGATTTTTCCCATTTCTCTTCAGCAGTATTTTTTCCTACATCTATTTCATATAATTCCAGGAATTGCTGTCGTGCACTGAATTCTGAATTCATTTCCCCCTAAAGAAACACCTAGTTGCATCTGTTTGTCAAGCTGAATTAAAACCACTGCATTTAATTAGAAAAAAATAGAGGAGTTCATCTCAAGTTTTTTTGTTTGGTTGGTTGTTGTTGTTTTTTATTATTATTATTTATTTTCCTTTTTCATTGCATGGGTTAAAGTAGGACTAGAGCTCTGGCTGGGGATTTTTATAGTTTTCTTTTTTATCTTTGGATATGTTGATATACCCAGAGCCTGATCTTGCACTCCAATTTTAGGTTTCTTTAATATTAGAATTAGGTCAATGGCATGTGAAAAATTGCAATTTGAGTAATAAATGTTATAGTTAGGCACAGCAGAAGTAACTAAAGGAAACAAGAAACAAATACAGCTTTCATTTATTTTGATGTGGAATACAGTATTTAGAATTAAGGATATGATTTATACTGTACCTTCCAGTGATGTGCTTGTTTTGCCTTAGTTCCTATGGTTCTGCTTGTGAGCTTGCCTTTTCAGAACAAAGCAACTCTGTTGACATAGAAGAAATGCTTTTAGATTTGCACCAATAAAACCAAGATGAGAATTTGACATTGTTACTTAGCTTAACACTGGATCATTACCATATTTGATTAATTTAGTAAAAACAAACCCTTCTCGTACAGTGTTAATTGGAAAAAAATTAGACCTTTTAGATTTGTTTTGTGAATTTTTCTGAACTTGAAAAGAAACACAGGTTCTGTCCACTGCATGCAGACAGGCAATCAATCAGTGAGCACACTTTCAGTTCCAGCTGAGCTCCTACTTACAATAAGTAGAAACCTGTTACAATAACCTCAGTCACCACCATACAAATAGGATCAAGCTATTTGGGACCAGTGTAAATTAAAAACCTAGCCAACAAGCAGAAGAATCTCTCCACACAAGAACAACGAACTAGTTAACTAAATACAACACCAGTAGTCACTAACAAATGCCAGTTGTCCTTTAACGTGTCTATAGCCATCTTCATAAGACTCCAATAAGTACATTTTTAAATTGTTGCTTAACACTCTGTATCATTTCATCTGTAGAAAGTATGCTCCTTTCTTAGCATTTTCCAGTAAAATTCCCCAGCCTGTTTTTCAGGAATCTGACATTGTAAAAAAACTCACATTTGTTATTTATTGGGAATATCCTTGTCCTTGCGTCTTTTATTTTCTCAAATTCCTTTTCCATATTTTTATTCATAATCTTCCTTATGTTCAGTGTCCAGGTTATTTGATTAGGATTGTATAGATGTCAAAATTAGTAACTGTACCCATAACAGCAATACTGGATTTAATGAATTTCTGGGAAAAGGGTTGGGTCTGGAGTTTTAATGAAAATTTAATATTCAGCAGTTTCATTTCTTTACTTTAAAGTAATTGTAATTTGATTTAAGAAGTAAATGAAAATGTGGGTACATATAATAAAAATTACTGTCTATGAACAAAGTTGTAAAATAAAGGCCATAATCAGCTGTTTTAACTAATGCTGAAAGCTATGTATAATTTCTGGAGAAAGTCTCTCTCACATCCTGAAGGTTAGTGTACTAACATGAAGGGATACAGTGAGCAGTAGAGAATATCTAGTGTTTACACAGATTTCACACTGCATAAAATGTGACAGACATTAAATGGAAAATATATCCTTCAAAAATGTACTCTGGCACCATATTATTTGTATCTAAAAAGTGAAACATTCCTGGTTTCTGAAAGCTGTGGAATAGCATTATTCACCAGCTAATGTGGCACATCTCCACCAAATCCATGCAACTGCTTAGCTTTCGCCTGCATAAAAACTGCCAAAAGTATTTTTCCAGTCTCAGGAACACTTTTGATGCAAACACTTATGCATCTCAAGTGTCATTTATTCATCAGGCATACCTTTCAATACGAATACCCTGTTTCTGTTTTTCACTAACTTTGATGTAACTCTACTAAAATCAGTGATAGTATTCTTGAACATAAGCCCAAACCCACAGAAGACAGGAAAGTTTTGATGTGTTTTTCAGTGAAGATCAGCATTTTACTTCTGGGATGGGGTCAGAACCAGGCCACTAGGGTGAATGTAAAACAGCAAACAAGCCAAAGTCCTTATGTGCTCCTGCTGAAGCCAGTGGAATTTTTTCATTTATCTCAGTAGGAAAACGAGTCAGACCATTACGTCCTGATGCTCACGAAAGACATTGTTGCCTCTATTCTCATACTGTTTTCAAATGTCACATGCTTAAGAATGTGTATGATTTCAGTGAGTAGAACTGGATTTACATGCTGTACAGAACAGGGCAAAAATATGGACAGCTTTTAAAACTTCCACTTTTCATGTATTTGTATCTCAAGACTCTGCCAAGCTGTAAATTCCGTTTCATTTATGAAGGCAAATGATGTTTGTTTTGGCCATGTTTCTATTTAAGTTTCTAGCTCTATCAAACCTGGAAAAAATATAGAGGCAGTGGTCTCCAAGTGCAGACTTTAGCTTTATTTTTTTATGGGAGACAGATCTGGAGGCAAGCCCTGCACCCTGGACAGTGTCTCTCATCATTAGCAGAAATTTGCAAAGAAGTAGAAGTGGTAGGTTTCTGCTGCTCTGCAGAAATGCCAGAGAGAGGAGCACAGGTCTCCACAGCCAGGCAGCACACAGCACCTGAAGCCTGTGCTGTTCAAGTAACCTTTTGTGCAAAGGTTTTGCTTCTTATTTGTGTACACCCTTAAACGAAGTTTATTTTGACTCTTTGCATTGTGTCATCCTAGAATATCAATAAATAAGCCTTTGACTTCAACGGCTGCTGAAGCACTCTTCCCAGAATGTAGTTTCTGGAATAATCTAGGCTAATTACTTTGATATTGATTTTTTCCAAAACATGTATTTAAATTGCTCAGCTTTTAGATAAGATATCTGTAAAGACTTCTTTCTTTATTTTTTTAAAGGAATTAACAAAAGTTTTCATTAACAGATAAATGTAAATATTATGGTAAATTCCTGAATATTGCTGAACAGGTGAGTTATGATTCAAGCTTAAAAAAAAAAAAATTAAAAGACTGGCAGCATCTTGGTGACAGCAAAAACAAAAAGGTCATCACTTCTTATTTCATTATGGGCACAGCAGCTTCACTGAATTTACTTGTATATCTGGATTTTCAAAATATTAATTGCATTTTATGGAGCTGGCAGTATAATCTGATCTGACAACATAGAAAACTCTTTTCCCCTTTTTGTTCAGCATTTCTGAAGAATTTGGATAATTGTGTAAAATTACTGAATTCCAGCTACAGAACATTTCCATAGTGAAGGAAAGAAGTGTGGTATACACACATCCTATATGAAACCTAAAAACATTATCTGTAATTTTACAAGAATTTGGTATAACTTTTAAGAATGATAAATTCTAAATTGGGAAAATCATTGTAGGGAGCTGTTTTTAAAAAACAGGATCGCCTTTCATTTATTTTCCTTGTATATGTGGATTTTTAGAATGTTTAATTAAAAAAAGAGTCAGTTGTTCAGACTCTGACAAATGAAATTATTCCGTGCTTAGTACCTATACACATGGATAGATTTTCAGAAATCTTTGTGTTTGGTTCATATTCATCAGTTTTCACCAATGAAAACTGTGATATTTGGGTAGAAATGGGAAAGTTACAGAGTCCATAAATTGGAAAGAGATACAGTGAATTGTTTTAGTTACAACCAAGTGGGATGATCTTAAAAATGTCAGCCGACTGAAAATCGAAGATACTTGAGAAATACTTGACTGAGGGTTTTTGGTTCTGTTTGTTTGTTGTTTGTTTGTTTTTCATCATTTCTTTGACTGGGATTTAATCCTGTTGCCTAGAATATGAATAATCCTAATAACAGGTTCTTAGAGGTGATGATATAACCATCTCTGTAAATGTCCCTGTACTAGAAACCATCAGATGTGCAAGCTGCATGAGTCCAAAAACTCCTCTCCTGTCTGCACAGACATGACATGTCATTCTCTGGGAGAAGTTTGCCTGTCTGTCTGTACCCTGTGTTCCTTCCCCTGACACTACTCTTACTTCTCCAATCTTTTCTTGTGACATGGAGGGCACAAGTACAATTTTCTGATCAAGAGTTTGTGATCAAAGCATTTGTAGTAACACTTCATTTTTTTCAAGTTTCAAGTGATAAGTGAAAAAAGTACTGCCAAGTAAAGATATGCAATAAAATCACTGTGGATTTCCATAGGACAAAAAAAAAATCTCTATGGAACTTTGTAGATGCTTTGGCAATATTACATCCTCCTCGACTTTGTTTTCTGAGAACAGAAGTGGCTACCTTCTGGATCATTCCTCTGACTGTGTGTAATTGAAGCTGCAGGGAAGGCTGAAATGGTAAGTAGATGTAAGTAAATGTTGTTACCCTCTTTTTACAAATGAAACAACAAAGCGTTCAATACAACTAAACCAAATTGGTTGTAGAGATGCATTAGAAAACAGGAATTCATTGTCCTGTGCTAGGTAAAATTGCATCAAGGATAGCACTTTGTGGAGTAATCAGCCAGTGCTTTCTGATGGCTTTCCACGAAATACTTCACAAGGACAGCAGTTTGCAGATCTGCTGTACGGCCAGCCTTATGCGATGGAGCTGAAGAAGGAATTCATTAGGGGCTTCTCATCTAGGTGTTTTTTTTTTTTTTTAAACTAGACCCATGGTAGTAACTCTTTGCATTTACATATAGTTAGTAGTGAATTTAATATGTTTTCCTAAAAATATAAATATCAATGAGAAAGAAGGTTTTTTGTGGTTCTTATAGTTTGTTTTGCTGTTCTACAAAAACACACCTCGGGGGAGTCTCAACCCTATGTTGACACTTGCATGATTCCGTTCACATGGGCTTTCTGTCTGATTTCCACAGCCACATATGCTCAACTGTCAGCAAGACAGAGACCACTGTTGATCCAGTGGTAGAGTTCAAGTGTGGGAAGCTCATTTTTCATTTAAGTAATGACTTGGTTGCTAAATTGAAACTTTCAGCTGCTGCTATTTTTCTTGATTTCAATAGCTGTTGCCTTGAATGAAGAGGAGAAAAATGTTATTAGAAGCTGTTTGTTTACATAATGCAAATAGTGGGGAAGGTGCGGCATCGGCGTACAATTACAGATAAAAAAATTCTTCCTAACTTGTTCACAAATGTAAGAGCAGGATGTTTGTGCAGGTGGAAGTACTGATTTACAGCAAACAAAAGTGGTGAAAATCCTTTACTTTCTGTAAAAAGAGATGCTTGGGTTTCCCTTGTGAATATTTTATTCATTGTTATGCATGAAGCTTCATCCCATTTGTATAAACTGAAAACAAAATTTAAACGTAATTTTACCATACAGATGAATTGACCTGCTTAGTAGTTCTCATGTGCAAAATTCCTCCTTTTTTTTTTTTTTTTTTTTTCTCAGTAGAAAGAAAAAAGGAGGAGTTTCTGGCAGGGTCTCTATGTAGTCAAGTATATTCTTGATTTCAAGAAGAATTTTTGCATAGGGAATAAACATAGGGCTTGCAATCTTATTAATGTCCATGGGTGGTGCTCTGGTTGTGGGCACATGCTTCATTGCTGCTGCATGAAAAGTTACCTTCCCAAGCTCTGCTCTGATGAAGGGTGTGCCTCTGGCTTCAGCATTATCATATGAGTATTTGTATACCTACCATGAGGAATACACTCTAAAACCGCATCCATAGTAATTTATTTAGCAGACATAGTTCATCTTTGTCACTCAGAAAGAGTTTCTAATGGCCTTTTTACCCTCTTCATTCAAAAAAAGTGGTACTCAGAATCCAGAAGGGAATTGGTAGCAGCCGTAACTTTTCATATTTGCTGACACCAAGGTCATATTGTTGTTTAATGTAAAATGTAAATGAATCACTTCTCTCCTCCTACTTGAGATCCTGTAATTCCTCCTCCTTAATAATTTAAAGTCTGTGGTATCTGTTTCTTCTAAATATTTGCTCTATGTGGGTTAAGAAACAGATAGTCCAACATGAACTATTGCTTTGAGGACATTGCTCCATTTTTTTCTTTTGATATTAGATGCGCTCTTTCAAAGGAGGTTGAAAACAAAACAGCAAAGCAGAATCTGTGTAGATGATATCAGTTCTACACTTAACTCTGCTCTGTTGCCAGCTGGTAGGTGAATTTTTACTTTCAGCACAACTTTAAAACTAACAAAAACTCTAAAAAGAGAAATAGATTAACACAATGCAGATAATTTACTATAAACACTCCAAGCTGGTATATTGTCTCCTATGGGAGGAAGGGCCGGCCTAAAGTAGTTAAAGACCAAATAAATAGTCTCCATATTATTGATGTTACAGATTTAAAAAAAGAGATAAAATATAAATGTATAGGCACACGGGAGTGAACTCATTGAATTGTAGGAGCAGACACCTGCACAAATACATCCTGGTTGAGATCGTGTGGCAGGAATCTACAACTTTTTATACTTATTTAGCTGATAATGTATGGCCAAACACCTTTTTTTTTTTTTTTTTGTCTTAACATCGTGTTCTTGCATTATTACCTAATTTCCAGATCAGAATGTCAAAAGCTCAATCTAAAAGAAATTGATAAAATTGTGCCTCTTGTTGGAATATTTGCTTGTGTATACATGGAAATACTGTGGACAGAATAGGTGGTGGGATGGGACACTAGACAGCAGACTGTCCCTGGATTTTAACATAGAGATTAATTAGAGCTACTTACTCTAATTTTCAAACAATCACCAAGAAGATCTCTTAGCAGAATTTACCTCTGTTGCTACATCTGCATTAGCAAGCAGTGAAGCAGGAGCAGATGTGTAGGATGAAACTGTCTGCACTGAAGGACCTGCTTCCACACTAAAGACATTTTAGGGATGGGCTCATACTGGATTAGGTCCCAAGGACCAAACAGTCATTAGCAATCAGAGTGCATCTTCTGATGTTGTTCAGTCCCAAAGGAATCCAGCCTGTGCACTCCAACACCACCCTGCACAGCAAGTGGTGATGGTCAGAAAATTCACTTTGAAACTGTGCTCCTGCTGCAAACTAAAAAGCTACCTTAGATACCCCTGGGAATTCCAGGCACAAGATGAGATTGTCAGTTTGGCAGTTACACCAAGTGTTTTGTTTCTGTTTTGCTAAGGATGTGTGTTCACTAAGGGCCAACAAACCAGATGAACTGAGATGGGCTCCTCCCTTCTGAGCCGCCCTTTTGGGGGGCTGTGCAGTCTGTCACCTGCATCACCAGTTAAAGACTCAGAAGTCATTTTGTAAGAAGCTATTGTGTATGCTCTAGATACAAATCACACTCGATTCTTTGTTTCTGTAATGCAATATGCATTTATTTATCATTGTAAAACATAGATGAGAACCACTGTAGTAGATAACCACAAGCAGATCACCCTGCAACAAAAATCTGCTGCAGCACTGACCCTGAAGATTCATTCACCAGTTTGTGTAGGAAAAGGATGTAGCCAGAGTGACTGTCACTGATTGAATACCAGCTGTAAGCAGAGAGGGAATTAAGTCAAAGTCTCTCCCCAGCCTCTTTGTGCATGGAAATCTCCTCACAGGGCAGCAGTATTAGCATCTCTTGACTCTGTCGAATGCATGGTAATCAGGGAGGGATGTTCCTGACACCTACTTGAATCAGTTTTCCTAAATTTTAGATCCTTCTTTTCCGAAAAAGGCTGGCAGAAAATAAGGATTTCTGGTCAGGATTATTGGAGCAACTCTGAAACACCAGCTCTGTGTAGGATCTGTCCCTCAAAGCTTTTTCCCCAATGGGGATTTAAGTGGGTTGCTAAGTATTTGACAGATCTCAGTATCAAGATCAATACTGTATTAGAAGACAAAGCTAAGCATAACCGGGGGAAAATAATTAACAAAATTAAGGAGGGTTTTGCTCTATGGGGAACTATTAAAGTTATCTTTATGGGGTCATGTAAATGTAATAAAGATTCTGTCTGCACCACAATTTAATTCTATATCAGAAATGGTCCCTGTAGATATACCAAAAGATTATTTTACTAAAATTGAATGTGTATCCTCTTCTGGAATAAAGGAAAGGGAAAAAAATCTTAGAAGTAGAAAGTTGTGAATTTTACACAACACAGATCTAAAGCTGATTTGAGTTATCTCTAGTAAGGGTATTTTGTTGATTTAGATACCACAGTTCATCCAAATGGATATTTTACTATGTGAGAAAAGGAGAGTATAATGAGTATAACTGTGCTCTAGGATGGTACACCTACTCTCCATGACAGAATTCAGCCAAGGTTGTTTTTGTTGTTGTTCTGGTTTTGTTTTGTTTTTGTTTTCTGCTTTAAGAATACATAAATATGGTAGAAAACTACCTGTTAGAAAAATATCAAAGAACACATATGTCTTTGTAAGTATTTTGGTTAATTCTACTTCAAAAAAACAGAATGCAGACATCATTTTGATTTAACTTGTTACAGAAAAGAATTCAGGCTGTAGAGAGTGGTGTTTTAATATATCTTTTAGAGATGTGTACAGCAAACCTGAATTGTTCATTACTGATTTAAATTTTTCTAACTAAATGTTAGCATGCATGTCTCTGAGGATCTGTTGTTCTTTTTTGCCTCTTCCATTTCATTAGCGCTTTTCCAATTATACTAAAAACAACTTAATCAGATCAGAAGTTCTCTTAAAATAATGTCAGTTCTTTTCTTAACTCACTTAAAAACAAGGCTAACATGAGATAACATCAGACTGCATTTATTTTGCTTTATTAACACCAAGTGAATGGTGACCTTCATCTCATACCACAGGCCCTCAACAGATGAAACTGCATCCACCTCATATTTGAGGTTTGAATACTGGTGTAAAGATGATGGCACTGTCAAAACTAGGAGACCTGGGGACATTTTGTGGGTTTGTGCCCTGACTGTATCATAAATCTGTGTCACAATTGTCTCCTGTGCCATCTTTAGAAGAGAACATGTGGTAGAAATTCAGAGAGGCTAGAGCATGGAGCATGCTTTCTGGCATCTATTGGGTCTCTCTTGGTTGGCCTATGATTCCTGGATTTTTTTAATCCAGCTTGAGAAGAATGTTCTTTGTCATTTCATCATAATAATCTGACCTCAGTGTCAGGCCAGCATAAGCTGTCATGTTAGGCTTTTTGGCCTGATTTCATAATTTTCATCTGTGGGATCAATTCCCACTGGCACAAAAAACTCCCTTGCTTGAATAAAAAAGTAAAGATTTGGATCCATAGTCTATATAGTGAATTGGTGTTGCACTAAATACTTGTACTTATCAAGTACACATAATAAGTCATGATTAAATCTCCTTTTAGTGACTTTTCTTCACAACTGAAAATGCTCAGCTATCACAATTTGTCCTCTCTTCCCAAAATTAGCACTAAACTGGTCCTCCTTTCCCGTGTTTCAGATACTTGTCACTTAGACTAGGAGACTAGCACTGCAATTAATTAGCATAATTAACGTCAGGCTAGGCCAGGGTCCCCTCTCCATAGTGGCATCTACTTTAGAAGGAGATACGAACATGAGGAAGATGTGGGCTCATGTGTCCTACATGAGAGTCATTCATGGCTTAACTCAGTATCTGGAGATTAGCTTGAGCCTCAGAAGTCAATCTCTACGTCTCTTCCAAAAGTCTTCCCTTGACATGAATACATAACACTCATTTTTTCACAGCAGTGACTCAACTCTTTCTCTGCCTAGTGCTGTTCTAGTGTTCACTGATATCTTGTGAGTTTGACTGTTCAGCTAATTACCAGGAGAAAATAATTTTTCTTTCACCTTTTTGACACTGCTGCCTTCTAGTTTCACTGTCCTATAGCACTTGTATTGTAAAACTGGAAGAAAAGTGTCTTACATGTGCTATTTTCATTTTAAATATTTTTTTAATCACATCCTCTCTTATTGGTGTCCTTTTTTTCATGGAAAACTAGCCCAAATCCCTTGAGTGTTTCTCTGCTGTGATGTTTCCCCTGCCTACAACTATCTGCATTCCCTTCCAATGCTTTCTATCCCCCAGCTCTTCTGTAACATTCCAATACTTTATTTTGAACCCATACACAACCTCAAGCATAAGTTTAATCTACCTCATCTTTCCATTATTTGGAAGTAAGATTGTGCTTTGGTGAGGGCACACAGTGAGATTCAGCTGCAGTCCACACCTACCTTCAGTGTGGTGAACACAAAGGTCTCAGCCTGGCCCACTACCACCCATCCCAGCACAGTTATGTTACCTGGTGGGTGCTGGGAAGAAAAATTAGTTTTCTGTACCAGTCTTCAGTACCATAGGTGCAGACAGTACCAATAGGCTGTCTGAAAATGAGTTGCCCTTCTAACATGACAGGTACCACAACATGGATCCGATATCCACATCTGTGTGAAGCTCAGCGGGGAGCACACTGAACTGTCTTGCACTCTTTTGCTTGGTACAAGCTAATTTTGCTAACATTTCTTTTAGATTCAGTGAGCAGAACTGAGCACAGTATTCCAGAGGAGGTAAAGTCTTTATAATTCCATAAAATAAGATGACGTTTTATTTTCTGCCTTATTATCATCCAGTTTCAGATACATCCAAACAGCTTGCATGCTTTTGTTGAGCACTGCCATTTTTGAGCTTAGAACTTCAATGAGCTATACACAAGGATGCTTCCCCCTTACTTTTTTATGTTTTATTTCATCAAAATTCATGTTGCTTATTCAGCCAGTTTTGTCAGGTCATTTTGGGATTTTCGTAGTCTTTTTGAGACTCATGTGTTGGAATAGCTGTCACAGAAAATTTGTGTGAATATGTTGTTCATTAGTAAGGCTGGGTTTAATCAAACTGAGGCACTCAGAGACTTTGGGACTAAACTGGGATTTTGGAGAGCTCTGAATAAACTTAGCAGAAACATTTTCTTTTCTCCTCAACACAACTAAATGAAAATAAGTTGTAGGAAAAATCATCTCAAAGTCGCTGTTCTGGGAATCACAGCAATGTGGGATCTTGTTGACTGTCTGTTTTCTGAATGACTATTTGGGACAAACATTATTGTGAACAAGAGCGTTTTTAGTATCTTAAGTGAATTTCAGCTGGATCAATTGTCATTGAACCTGCTGTGGTCTCAGTGTGTATACAAAGTACTGAGGCATTCTTTGCTGTTTATTTCTGTCCTTGCTAAACTGTTAAGCTTGCTTCCAGAGCTCAGAACTGCTTTTTGCAATGTTCTCTCCATTGGTTGGCTACTTTTTACTCTCTAATATTCAGTTACAAAATGGCGGATTCTTGTGTAGCAAGCTATTCTTAATGGCTTTCTACTCACCTGTGGGCTGAAATGCCATGAAAAAGTGTGAATGCGAATTTGGAAAGGCAATTCAGGACATTACAGCTCCATTGGATCATCACGAGTCCAGTTTACCCAATATGTTCATACATCTGTTTGGGCAGCTCTTTCCATCCTTTGCTTTATACCCAGGATTTGAGGTGTTAATTCATTTTCTAGCCTGCTTGCATGGTCATTAACATTTTTGCAAGTTGTTTGGTAAAAGCAAATGGAAAAAAAAAAGTCTTCAAAACAAACCTGTAGCATTTAGCTCCCTTTGCATGACTGTAAATAGTAACACAAGTTCTCGAGCAGTAATAAAATATGTTGCTTATGCCCAAATCCCATTCTTTTCAGTTAACTTGTGAATTCCCTTATTTGCAAACATACATGCCAAAATCAGTCACCTGGCTGTAATCTGAGAATTCAGAGCTGTGCAGACTTCCGTGTATGTAGAAAAAACTCCAACTCATGAAAGGAAGCCACACTCTGAAAAATCCCCCTAGTCTACAGTGATGCAGTTTTGGGACACAGTAACACAAGAAATATAAATGATACCGGAGTCTTCCATTCCAGACACTCTGTCTCCCTAATGATACATCAGAGTATTTTCATCTAACCTCTCCTGCTAAATCATTGGTAGTATTGGCTAGATATTGATGATAAATGTATCATATTGATAGCTAAATATTGGTAGCTAAATGTATCATAATGCATCATTGTAACATCTCCAATACCTGCTGATAAATGGCTTCAATCTCTTGCTACAACAGCAATTTATGAAAGAATATCATATAAACTTCAAGATAAACTCCCACAATTTGAAGAGATTGCCTCTTTTTACACTTTATAAATAGAAGCAAAGATTGTACATCTCCTCCAATATATGTGTTGAAATGGTCTAGTCTGATTCCCAAAAGGACAAGTATAGGGCTCAAAAGGGAGCTCTTTGCTGGTCTAAATTGTCATAACTCCAGGAAAGCTACAGCAATTTACTCCAGAGAAGGATCTGTCCCTTACAGCCTGCCTGCTCTCAAGCTTTGCCACAGTGTGTGTGTGTGTTTTTTTTTTTTTTTTTTCTTTTTTCTCTCCTTCTGCAAGGAATCCTCACTCAAAGGGACCTGGCTGCTTTGGGATTCCCAACACGAAGCAAATGAAGAATCCCGTTCTTTAAAATAGATAATTTTAGTGAATCTGTGGCAGGTTCTTCCCCTCTTTCCAGTTCTTTTCAAATGACATATTAGTTTCTCATCACGAAAAGCCTTAAGATAACCATTCCGTGGAAAGAAGCTTTTCTGAGCCAGGTGGATATTGGCAAGACTCTGCTCTTGGCTTAACTCACACTAGTCAATGTCTCGTGCTGGGCAGGTGGAGGGGTAAAGGATTCCAAATAAAGAAAATGTTGTTAAAATATTTTTGAAACATTTCAATAGCCTTTTCTCATGAAACTCAAGTGGAAGATACAAAACGGGTGACAGTGAGGTACACAGTTTATATCATTGCTTACATTTCCACCTCTGAGTCGTTCATTTATCCCAAAGTTGTACTTGTAAAACCTTTATGTACCACCATCATTTATTTCTGGTATGGAATAAATGTACACATGCATTTCATCTAATCAAGACAGTGTACAGACAGGAACTAGCTGACAAAGCATACCTCATGATCTTTTAATGTAACTCTTCTCTTTCCTATATTCCCTTCAAATGTCATCTCCTCTTGTCTTCTGTCAAACTGTTGTAAGCATGAAAATAATAAATAATACATGCTTCGTATTCCAGCAACTTTATACAAGTGCTCTTAACATATAAGCTCTCCGGTGAGACAAGGAAGAGAAAATTTGAGTTGTAGCTCTCTTATCTTAAAATGAGTGAGAAACCATTATGTTCCATTTGCACCACATCCTGCAACCAGTGCCTGGGAGCTGAGGGAGGGAAAATCATCCTTTAGTACATACAGCCCTGATGTATCGACAGTTACACTGGCTCCTGAAGCAGAGACACCCTACCAGTCCCCAGGGAAAACCCCAGCTGGTACGGGTCCACACGTTTCCCTGGCCCACCTGATCTCACATCTCAGCATGGCCATGGTGATGTGGATGAACCCCACTGAGCACTATGACAGTCCAGGTACTCTCAGAAATGTGGCTGGGCATTTCTGGGCTCTCATGCCACCACGTGCAGGGCGACACACAACCAAATGAAAAGGAGAATTAATGGAAGGTGCTAAGGACGAGTAGCTGTTTGCTAGCCAGGCCAGTGAGGACAGCTTTAATATCCCTCTCACTCTTCTGTCAACACAAAGAGGAGGGCAAAAGGGAATCTTGCTTGCCCCATGGGCTCTCCTGCACAGGAGCGGGCATCAATGGAGCACTGGGGCAGAGGGGGATGAACAAGGACTTTATAACACTAATAAACAAATTTGGGGAATCCAGGAGTCAACCACTGGTTCTAATGAGATGGTTTAGGGTAAATTATCACTCATGCACTTATACATAAGAAGTGAGCTTGCACAGGGGAGATACAGCCAAGCAAAACCAGCTATATTCAGCTCTATGTTCATATAGAAAACTTGAGCACGTTTCTCAGCTCTCAAACAAGGCAGGTCCCTAAGTGCACCTGTTGTTGGTTTCTTTTTTTTCTTTTTTTTTTTTTTTCCTCCCCTGCAGCTGCTCAGAAGACCAATAAATGACTAAGTAACACCATTATTGTAAAAGAAGCTGCACAGCACAAAGCTGTATTTACTGGAATGATGTCACATTATTGTTTCCATTCCATTAAATGTTTACTTTAGGCCTTTTATAATCCTTAGAGATATAAAGGTTATTCTTCTAGACTCAAAGAAATGCAGTAGGAGGCAATTTTCAGAGTGGCACAAAAAAGTTATGCACACAAGTTTCATTATACATGCACTCAACTAAGAAAGTTTCACTCACCCCACCTCTCCCAGCTTTCCCTGCAAGACACAGCAAAATGTAGAAAATGATGAGATAAAATGTTTTGGTCTGAGTGTCAGTGAAAAGAAGATGTTATTTTTCATCAAATTATTCTGCATTATGATTTGATCTAGTTCATTCTATGCACATTTTAAACAAAGCTTTCGCAGATCTTAGGGTCAATGCCTATGAGCTGTAAGTTGTATATATCCTTCTAAACTTGATGGTCTGAGATTTGGGCTCTGTCCTTCCCCTCTGTAACACTTTATTTGCCAGACAGGCACAGAGGAGGAATGTGGTGAGGGTTCTGAAAACTTCTGAATTAAACACAAGTATTAAAAGGGCCCAGCTGTTACATGGGTAGAGTTACACAGAACTGAAAAAGCTCTGAAAATTATAGGTTACTGCTGGCAAACATTACCTGTGATATACTGGCAACAGAGATGAGGGTACTCATAAACTCAGAGAGCAGGTCACTTACACCATGTTATATTTGCATTGATTAAGATATACAGATCTGGGTCAACAAACAGGAGAACAGGATGCATCATTTCTTGTGGTGCTGGAAAGAACAGATTTAAGAAATTGTGGCTGCATTTCACAGGGCCATGTCTTACAGATCCGTGTTAGTCTTTACCTGTTCATAGTAATTTAAGCTTCCAATTTTACTCACGATTAAAACCAGTGAGAAGGAAACTTTGATTTAAATAGATGATATAATTTTTGCTTTGAATTTGTACTCAGTAATTATCTTCATTCTCGTTGACAGGCATGATGATTAACACATGCTGATTTGCAACTGTATTTGCAATGTATATTTGATACATTTCAATATCTTTTTATTTTAGCACAGAAATATACACAGTGAAAGAGTGAAAATTATTGTAATTTTTTTCAGATGCTTATGTTTTATGTTCATACTATCTCAGAAAATAGCAAAGAATTTTCTTTACTAAATGATGATTTTATTTGGGGTTTATCTCAAAATGCATTGGGGTAGAAACAAAAAAATCAACTTAGATTCATAAAACCAGTTTAATTAATTACATTTAACTAAAACATACGGCATCACTTTTTTCCTCATAAAAAGGAAATGTATTTTAAACTAGCCAGATTATTAAATGAATGAAGTGGATATGTTATTTAGTGAAGTGAGAGATTATTTCCCTTATCCAGGAGCTAACAGTCAGATATCTACCATGCAGATAAATGGCTAGTGAGATTATCAGAAGTACCTCTATGTCTTACTGCCTCATTCCCACTGAAGTCAATAGAAGTTAGGCATTTAATATGTAGCAAGGATTTTAAAACTCCCCATGGTCATCTGCCTCCATCTCCAGGCACCAAAATATCTTGGGAAAGCTGACCCATCACCACTGAGGCTTTATCAGTACTATTTTTTTTTTCACTTTTATAAAAATTATTATTTTTATATTTATTAATATACCGGAAGAGAAAACAGTCCTGCATTTTCATCTTTCAACTGATTTCTGAATTTTGCCTGAGCAATACAAATTAAACTACAAAATTATTTGCTGCATCTGCTAGTTCAGCTAAAACCAACATCAAAAACAAATGAGGATTTTGTAAAATGAAACATTTGTGAAGTGCAAAAATCAGTAGCTTTACAGTAAAGGCAGAAAAAAATAATAAATGTCTGGGTTTGAAGGCATATTTTAGTACAGTCCATGCTGACCTTAAAAATTTTTGCACTAATTTCTCAGGTATCTTTCTTTGAGACGTTGAGAAGTAGGAGCATGGACTCTGATGGACATCTGATGGACTGAAATAAATGCTGACAAAATCTAAGCTTTAGTAAAGTTTATCAGTATTTTAAATCTAATTCCACTGTTCTATTTTTAAGGTACTTAATGTGACTTCTTGTCTCTTTTTGTTTTATTTTTAATTAAATATATACCTCTATGTATAGTCTAACTTCTTCTGAACATGTCTAGGAGTCCCCAGCATTCACACCAGGTTCCTGGGCTGCCAGTACAGCCCCTGGGGCATTACAACTTTCCAGCTAGAAACCAAACAGAGCACTGTTGAAAGTACCAGTGGGAAAAGCACACCTACCATCTCATTTTGGCCTCTCAAGGCCTTCTCTGATTTACTTTCAGGTACTTCCTTCAACTCAGGATGCCTTGCCTGAACTCTCTAATGGATTTAAACGGCTGCATCTTTTCTTTAAAAGCTTAAATGCATTGGTACCCCTACTTTATCCAATAGGTCAGTGGTTCAAGCTTTCACCTCACTTGAATTGCCTCTTCTGCCAAGGAAGCCCTCCTAAGACATTACCAATACAACCAGGTAAGTGGGGACTTTCTAAGACAGGAGCCCTCGCTAATCCACCTGCTGAGGTTTTATCATTTTGCATACATATATATTCCCACAGGGAGGTGGCTGTCCCTCTTCTCTCTCTGTGTCAGTCACATGGAATTATCGTAGGAAACATACAACAGCACAAACAGGAGAAAAAAAGACCTTTTTCCAGATACTTTCTGTTCTCCCACTGGGGTTGTTCTCCTATCAGGGAAAAGTGTGCACTGACCTACATTCTTCTAAACTCAGGGTACATTTCGTTAAGCTGTGCAGTAAAAACAACAGCAAACAGTCACTCCAGAGTTGAACTAGTGACAGAAAGCATCCCTGGGATTTCCAGCGTAGTCACGGGTGTGTCATGGTGTGTATGCATGTGACAAAGAAGTTTCCCATGGTCATTGTTGGAAACTTGAATGCCTACAAACTGTCAACATCTTCAGAATTAAAAAAGATTTGGACTGGGGGGCTCACCCTTTGAATTTAAGCATTCAGTCTGGGATTCATCTCATGTAACCTCAGTCATTTATACATGACAAATCATCCAAACAGCTTTAGAAACCCAACATGAACTGAACTCTGGAGATGTTTTTCACTTCAGTGTAAATGAAGCCTAATAGGAACAGGCTAGACACCTAATCCTGATGCAGCTTAAATAAAGCAAGACGAGACCTGCTCCTAAAGTGTATTCAGGTATAGCTGTTATTTCAAGGTCATAGTTCCCTGATACGCTCATGTTTTCTCCTGGATGAGGAGTGATTGCTCCAGTATGTACTTTGAAAGCTTTATGTATATCAAAACCAACAAATTATATTTCTGCAAATAGAAACATTTTCATTCCTTACTGAAGGCTAGAAATATGAAAATCTCATTAAGCTGGTTTAATCAGGCTAATTTTAGCAAAATCATCAGTGCAATAATAATTACCGTGTGATGTTTACTTGTAATTATTTCTAGCTTCTCCCACACCTCCATGTCCTTTGCATAAAAGAGAAGTAAACAGATTTCTATCTCAGCTTCCTTCCCCATAAGAAAATTTATAGTATAGGAGAAAGACTTCAGTCTTACATTTTGTTCTGAATGGGTGGCCTAAAGCGTTGTGCAGGAATGTAAGGTAACAGGCAAAAAAAGTAGAGAGAATAATGAGGAAAAATGAAGAGAAAATGGTAAAGGAACATAGTGACTCAGTTTAGATGTGTGAATGTTTTGACAAGACATTTAGTGAATTATTTACTGTTAAGATGTCTGGCCTAAATCCCTGCACAGATTTCACCTGCTTGTATCTGCCCTGAGCCTTTGCTTGCAGTTAAGCTGAAACATATCTTCCAGAAACCATATGATCTTCACTTACATGTCTTAAGCTCCCTCACCCATTAGTAGTTTTCCTGGTAGTTAATTGTTTAGTATTTAAAATTTGGCCCCCTAATTCTACCCTAATTTTGACTAATTTGAGGTTCCTGTCATTGCACCCTACTGCTCACTCTTTATGCTGGGCTCTGAAATTGCTGCTGCCAGAAATTGCTTCTCTATGTAGATTACAGATTGACCAAATCTCTTCTTTTCTTTGCTGACTAAGTACGCACAACCTCTTGTGTATTTCTGTGTGCAGTATGTTCTTCATGTACTGTACCACTCTTGTAGATTTGTTGTGAGCTTTACAAGATTTTTGTCCATTTTAAAGTGCAGAACTGGGTATGCAATTCCAGTCAGAGCCTCACATTGCTGGATATTAAGACTCTGTCCTTATATTCAAGGAGGATATCTGCTCTGTGTGAGCCATAGCATTGTAGTTGAGCTCTTGTTCAGCTGAACAGCCCTCACAACTCATCGGTTCTTTCCAGGTTTACTTGTTTCCAAGTCATGGTTTTTCACCTGTAAGTCTGACCTAAGATCTTTTCTCCCAAATGTATGAGCCTGGTTTCTGCTGTGTTGAAATTATGCATTTTGAGTTAGTTTATTTTTCCAAGCAACCCAGATTGCTTTCAGAACTAATATGTTCTTATTACTTACAATGTCACCAACATTTGTGTCAGCAACAGGCTTTGCTAGCAATTATATTTTCTCTCAGAAGATCAATAAATAAATAGAACAGCTTAGCTGTGTTGAACAGATTCCTGCAAGAACTCACCAGAAATTGTCATATTATGACAATTACCAATTCACAATACACCAATTTCCATACTATTTAATGTGTGTTAAAATGGTACGGTATATTGCTAGATTTTTTTATGACAATGTAGTGTGATTTCATACCTGTTGCTTTACAGTGTCAAAGTATATCATGACAGTGTGTTTATCTCTGTCAACAAGAATTGCTGCCCTATTAAAAGCATATATATTTAATGTCCCTTAGACCTTCTAAATACTTCTTGCTCAGATACCAGGGTCTGCAAAAACTATTTTCCTATTTAACTGACTCACGAGAGACTTTCTGAATATTATGTGTCACCATAAGGGATATTACCATCATTTGCCTTCTTGGTGCCAGTTACTTTAAAGTTCTTTACTATTGTGTGCTACCAACATGTTCCTGTCTGCTAAGCACTGGCAAAGATTGTATCTTCAATGGAGAATATTATCCCTAGGGTTCATTATCTGTTAAGAATTGTGGTTCTCAGATGTGGCCAAAAAAGGAGGAATCCCTTTTGCTGGTATTTAAACTTTGCACTGAAGCATGTGATCAGTCAAACCCACACAGATGTCAGTTGATTTCCACAGGTTTCAGAATGTTTTGCTTTGTATCTTACCACAGAAAGGATTCAAATAAAAATAAAGATAATGGTGGACATTATCACTCAGGAATGGAGCAGATTTTGAAAAGCAATTTCAAGACGTCTGTATAAAAAGGTCCTCAAAAATCCTGAAGCTTTTTAATGACTATGAGAAGAAGATAAATATATATATACATATATATATTGATAGATAAAATTTACACCCTCCTTTTTTGTTATTTGTTTTTTTTTTTGTTTGTTTGTTTTCAAAGAGATTGATCATATGTATGTAGCTTTATTCTGTGAGTTCTTTAAACTTCAGATTTGAATTTGATTTTTCACTGGAGATTTTATTACATTCAGTTATTGTCAAATCAGTAGTTCATTTTGTTTCATTTCAGTGATAACCACTTACACAAGAGTTTTACTCTAAAATATTCCTCAGCTAGAGACTCTCAGTTAAAATAGAAAAACTGTCCCATAGGCAGTATAAAAAGGAAGTAACAAAAATAGTGTTAGTGACAGGTTCAAAACCAAAGCCCCTCTCTGTATTGTGAAATAAACACTTGTGAAGATTCTTGGTGTGTTTTACAGTCTTAATGGCTGTTAGGTCTCCCTTGATTGACCCCTAATAAAATCTAACCGGGGGTGACAGAAAAATATGTCCATCAACTTTGCTCATGCATTACCACATAAAAATTGACTGGAGTCATTGACTACAGGTAGCAATGAGCAAAACTACACAAGATAAATACTCTGGTTTGTGGATACTCATTCACTCCACTTTTGTCTGCCACCTTGATTTTTGGATTGGGCATTCATGGATAAAAGGTAGGTGATCTGAAAAAATCATGTATGTCTTTTAAAAGACAGTATCATGTTATGTTACTCCCTCCACAGAAATTTATGTTACATGGTGTTAGACCATGGGCTAAGCTTAATGTAACATGATGCATTAAAAACTGCACATCGTGATTGTAATGTCTGCCAGAACAATGACTTGTTATATCACATATCTCTTCATTTGTAAGCAGGGAACCCATGGAAATCATTTGCAAAGGGATATATTCTCCTTTTGATGCATGCACATAAATCCCCCTTTCCCTCACTACTTCCAGCTCTTCACCTAATGGTTGGTCTGAAAAAAAAAAAAAAAAAAAAAAAGGAAGAAGAAGAAGCCCTGAGTTAGCTCAAAAGGTTTGAATTGTAGCTTAGCATTTATTATAGGCTCAGTTAAACTCTCCTTAAAACCATATGAGGGATGTTTTGTAACCTATGCTCTTAGTGTAAAATTTGAGGAATCACCATTGCTGCCTTCTCTACACAGGATAAATTGTACTGTCTACATCATTTTCCTCTAGATGAGTAGATTCCCTTCTGGTTTTATGCCACCATATCCCAATGGACGACTTCCTTTTCACACAAGTATAGATGAAAATAGAATCTGCCCTTGCATTTGGTGAAGTTACAAAGGCAGAAACAAGAACGGACTTTGTCCCCAGTACTTTTCAACTTCTGCCCAGTGAGTTATTTCTCCTTTACCTAATTTTCTTGTGTAATCAGACCTCTCCTGTAACAAAACACTTACTTCCCTCCTGATTCACAGTGTTCGGTGGGTATGCTGCAGATGCACCGATTTTTATCTTTGTCCCATGGCTACATGGCTATGGTTAGACTATTAAACCTATAGCCCTTGCCTACATTTTTGGCACTGAACAGCTATCTAGGCATTCTAGGTGTGTGGGGTTCATCATTCTCACCAGCGATGATCACCTGATAAAAAATTGGGTAGAGAGATCTACACTACAAGTACTATACTAATATTACACTGTATGCTCCAACCAGAGAAATTCATTCTTGTGCACTTCAAAATCTTTAGCTTTGTGCTGGCCAGCTGTACAGAGGTTAATTTTATCTACTGACTAATTCATTCTCCTCAAAAAAAATGAGGAGACACTACCAAGCTTTATTGAAAATCTAATCTTATTTATCCATTACCCATTAGGGAGGTAGAAGGAAATTCTCCTTCCCTACACAGAGAAATAAAAAACTTGAATACTAAATAACTTCCACATTTTGTTTTATCATAAACAAAAAAGAAATTATATTCACACTGCACAGATGGTTTTGATAGATAAACGAAATAGTATAAAAGCTGAGTGAACATCTACTTATTGAAGTAATGGTCTCAATCCTCAGCTGAGGTGAACATATATTTGGCCCAGCTATGGACAGTTTTTTTAGGCTGTCTAAACCAACTAGTAATGAACAATAAGATGGAAACTGTCACTGTGACAGATTAGTGGATTTTAGAGGTGACTGCACCTCCTCCTGCAAGGTACACTCTGGCCTAAGCAACATAGGTGGAAGTAGTGTAAGGCCTTAAATTTGAACAATATCAGCTGGTGAATATACTGGTTTTGTAGTTCCAATGAAGCAGCGGTACAATACAAAATAGCTCCACTGCAACAGTAGAACCAGCCCTGGTATTTTTAGTAACCCCACTACACAATCCAATGAAACTTCATTAATTTGCATGACTTGCAAATTGATATGAAAAATGTTCAACCAAAAAAAAAAAAAAGGCTGTATGCTTCCAAAGAGTGGTAGGATTGACAGTTTCTTTGCCACTTGAAAGGTACAGCAAGGCTCATAGTATTCATAGTGGAGACTAATTAATTTGGAAATGTATCTGCAACTGACTAGGCTAGAAATTATTTCAAAGGAGTTCTGGAAAAAATAAAAATAAAAACCATTTTGATTAAAAAGATGTGTCTGCCTGGGAGAGCATTATACATGCTTTCCTGGATATCCAGATCTGATCCTTTGAAATAAAATCATTTTTAATTGTTAGGTTATAATTTCCAGGTACTAACACCAACATTTCCTAACCATAAAGTAGATCAACCTATTTTAGCATCTACCATTAGCACTCTTTTCATGTTACCATCCTACATGCTTAAATATGAACTCATACTTGGTATATTAACATTAGTTTGGTTATCTGAATTAAATTTAGGAAAACAAATGTATTTTACAGTTTAGTAGCTGAGTCTTAACATTCTTTGTGAGGTGAGTCAATGTTTCAAGGTTAAATATGAAACGCAGCACTTGAAATAAAAGAGTTACTATTTTTAATAGCTTTTTTTTTTTTTCTCCCAACAGCTAATTGTTGTTCTTGGTTCTGTAACAACTATGTCAAATGTAGATGTGACATAGGAGAGAAGATTTCAGAAGAATAAATTCATGTGTAGGCCCAATGTGGCAATGTAGCAAACATGTACCGGTTTGTATTTCCAGAGGGGACAGCCTCACTGCCTTGGAGGTGCTGAGAGAACAGCTTCAGCCCAAGAATGACTTGCTGTAACTTTCTGAGGCTGGATCGACAAGACACAGGTTTCCATTGAAGGAAGAAAGTATCCATGTGCTGTTTTTGACCTGCCAGAACACTGCTCTCCTTCCTCCTCTGGCTGCACAAGTGGCATCAGGTTTGTGTATCAAAGAAAGAACACCTCCGTAAGCCTCTGTCCAGACCACAGATATTCATGAGGTTTATTCAGGCTGCTGATTTGAAGACCTATTTCTCCCCACAGAGGCAATGAAAAAATACACGTTCCTCCAGAGAGCTGTTCGGGGCATTTAAGAGAGGTGGCTGCCATCTTCCATTGATCCTAGGAGGCGGACAGGCTGCTAATTTAAGGACCATCTGAGGCAGATGGTATGGCCACGATCCTCAGAGCATAGCTTTAGCCCCACCTAACACTGTGGCTGAATTCAAACATGCAAGCATTGACTTGGCTCAGCCAAGGCTGTGGTGGATTTGGCCTTTTGGGAGGTTTGCTGGGATCTGTAGCACAGCTGTAGTTATTTATTATAGTTGCCTTATTTATTTGTTGAAATTATTTTTTTCCTATTAATTTAAATGCTCATACAGTGGAAGTTCTTGCAAACACTGACATGCAGGATTTTATTTTTATTTTTATTTTATTTTATTTTATTGATTTCATTTCATTTCATTTCATTTCCCAGAATTCACTCCCTTTAGTTAGCATCAACTAACTAGCACGAAGGAAGAAATGCCTTCCTTGAACCACCATTCACGCACAACGCTAGGACTGAAGCTACCAGTACTAATGTTGCCTTTTCAGCTGTTTTAACAGCAGGAAAACTCCTTTTGGTGCTTGTTACATGCCACATGCCAACTTATATTAGAGTTGGAGCAGAACCTGGCCTGGACTCCATCTTTTTGTGAGTGTACTCATGAAAAAAAATAATATATAGGTGATTTGTGCTGGGCATAGTATCAGAAGACACGGAGGACAAATCATTGAGGTAATTATTATTTTTAAAAGGTGCCGTTCCGTTATAACGGCCGCGTGTTTTGCGCCGCCCGCTAACGCCCCTCAGGCGCCGGGCTCGGAGGCCGCAGCCCCACGAAGCCCACCGCGCCCGCGCGGCGCCCGCCATTGCCGGTCGCTATGGGAACGGCGCCATCCCGCCGGACGCCTCCACGGGCAGGGGGGCGGGGGGGGCTGCAAGGCTTGAGCGCAGAGCCCCGCCCCCCTCTCCCGGTGGTGCCGCCCAGGCCGGCGCCGCGCGCTGTGCGCATGCGCACGGCGGTGTTGCGCAGTGAGGGCGACGCGCCGTCCCCGCCGTCCCCGCCGCCACCGCAGCCGCCGCCTCAGCGCCGTTGGGCCCCGGCCCGCGCCGCTACCGCCATGGCCGACCCCCGCCTCAGGCAGATCAAGATCAAAGCCGGCGTCGTCAAGCGGTGAGTGCGGGGCAGGGCGCCGCCATCCCCGCCCCCCGGCTCCGCCACGCGCCTCAGCCGTTGGGAGCCGTTGGGAGCCGTTGGGAGCCGTTGGGAGCCGTTGGGAGCCGTTGGGAGCCGTTGGGAGCCGTTGGGAGCCGTTGGGAGCCGTTGGGAGCCGTTGGGAGCCGTTGGGAGCCGTTGGGAGCCGTTGGGAGCCGTTGGGAGCCGTTGGGAGCCGTTGAGGGAGGCCCAGGGCGGTGCCGGGCGACCGTGGCTGGGGTCCTGCCGCCGCTGGCGGTGCTCCTCCCGCCCCGCCGTGCCCGGGAGGAGGAGGCCTGTTCCTCTCCCTGCCGCAGCCGGGGGGTTGTGGTGTGGGGGGGTCGTTCCGGGGCCTGAACGATCCCGGGAGCCCCCGGGGGTCGGGCTGCCCTGCTGGGGCTCACTTGCTGCGAGTCTTAGCTGCGTTACCGAAACAACTGTGGGGTGGGGTGCTCGCGGTTCTGTAGGTCACGCTGCCCAGTTTGTTGTAGGCGTGACACCCGAGCCTCGGGTTTGTCTAGTTCTAACACACCATTTTTAAGAAAAAGGCAGGTTATCCACGTGAATTGCTCGTGTTATGACCATAAGTACAAGGCTTTGATGTTAAATGTTTGGATGCAGTGGGATTTATTAAGGCTAGAACCTACGAAGACTGCACTGACTCAAGCATAGAAATTAGTATGTGTGCAGGATCAGGATGTTAAATAGTCCAGTTTCATGCCATCAACTTTCTCTTATAACTTATTAATTTACATCAGTAAAAGCCTAAAAGCAAAATGGGCACAACTCCTCATATCTGATGAGGTTTGAAAGATTGGACTTCAGACTAGAAAAGTAAAATGGATAAAGGTTTATCATGTTCATTCTAGATAACAATTTGGGTTTCTAGGCTCAAACTGGGGAGCAGTTCTAAAGTGCTGCCACAAGCGAGAAGTTGATTCTGTAATTCTAGTATCCTGTTTTTTCTCATTGTGCATAGCATGCAAATCATGAGCATGTGTTGTTTTTAAGCCAGGTAACTTTAGTGTGGTCTGATTGAGTGGCTTAGTGACTGCCTCTTGCTCTGGGTCCCTTTCAAGACCTATGTTATGGTGACTGGCTCTTGCTCTGGGTCCCTTTCAAGACTTACGTTACGGTTACTGGCTTTGCTGGACAGCAACGTTACAAATGGCATCTTTACATTTGGAAGTTTGTGGTGTTTTGTGTCAGTGCTCATAGGCAAAGTATTCTGAAGTGTGGCAAAACTAGAGTTAGTTTTTGGTGTGTTTTTTTTTGGGGGGATGTGTGTATTCTTTCTTCTAGTCAAAAGAATCTGTTGGTGTCTAGGTACTTCTGAGAAAAATATATCTAATACAGTACACTTTTACTTTAGTAGTTCATGGAAGTTTCTGTACTGGTTTGTTGCTGCTGTTTCATAGTTTTGTAACAGTATCTAACAGTGTAGTAGTATCTAATAGCACTTCAGATGACCATTACTTCATACATCATCACAGAAGCTACCTGAAAGGCTTTCAGTTCATAGACTGGAAAACAGGGAAAGTCTAAGCCAGACAATGACCTGTGTGGAAACCCCAGTCAGTCAGAGCTGTTGCAGGCCTGTATGTTCACATGTTGAATGCTGTGCTGTGTGGTACGTCCTCTTGGGCCTGTAAACAGTTTAATGATCCCAGCATGGTTGTTCAGTGCAAGGAGCGGGCTCGACATCTGTATGCTACTGTCCTCAGTGCTTCTCGCTCTGAGATGAGCTTGAATGTTCTTTGTTTGAATTTATCTGCTTCTGCAATTTCAGTGAGTCTGAGGGAGCTGAGAACAAGAGATTAGAACTTGGTACGTTTCTTCACAATTGCATGTGAAGAACTTCTTTTTGTTTGTGGGGCTCTTCTGTTTATTCATGTCATGCTTGGAAGTCCAGGAATGCTTATTTTGATACTGAGACAACTGTGTGGCATCCAAGTTCTCAAGTAGGCTGCTGAAGTTCCCACTCAGTATTAGTCCAGTTACAATGATACTAACACAGTTCAAATAATACACGGTTAAAATTATATATACCCAAAGCTTCTGATGTTTCTACTTTCCTTCTAATAGCACCTTTTCCCTGATGTTATACTCTCCCTTTTATTGGTTTTCTGGGTCCTAAGGCTGTTGGCTCAATATGGTAGTGGGTAGTGCACAAATTTGAGCAAGTCATGAACATCCCAGATCCTTTGCTGGGAGGAAAATGATGTTGATGGTTTCTTACTTTTCTGAGTCTGACATGTTAGTTTTTCTTCATTGTTTCGTGCTCCACCTTTTATCTGATTTTACTGCATATAGTGTGTTCTACATACATTGGATAATTGTTCTTTGTTATCTTGAAACTGGTTTTACCCATCTCTCAGGGTTGCATTCCTTTGATCACTACTTGACTGTAGGTAAGTTGTTCATAGCAGTGGGACATTTCAGCATCTTCTTGTGACTGTGTTTTCAAAGGCTCTGCTATCATCCCATGTTCCTGCTCTTACCAGATTTGATCTTTTATGCTGCTTTTGTAATTCAAAGTCAGAGACAACTCATTCTTATAATTCTAATATAATAATATAATAATTCTAAATAATTTCTTTAAAAATTCAATACAATAACATCAGCTTACATGTTTGTACAAAGTGAGCAAAAGCACAAACAAAGTAAGTATCACCCAGTCATAGCAGTTACAGTTAAACTGGTAAAAGAAAACTCTAGGCTGCCCAAAACAAGTCCAAACAAAGCATGACTTCTCCTGAGAGCTATTTTGTTAGCCAAGTCAAGTCCTGTGGCCTCTTAAGAGCAATGGTAACACAATATTTAATAAGTTACAGCATAGTTCAGGGGCTCTGGATAGGTGAGCTGAGGTGAAACCGAGGTGAAACAATTGCCAGTTGTGGTAGGAGAAGACTTAGTGTTGGACTGCAATTAAAGAATCTAAATCTGAACTGCTGTGTTACAGCCTCCTCCTCAGGGAGCCACACATCTGAATATTTCAGGGAGCTGATAGACTGAAAAATAAGTTAGACTTAAAAAAAAAAATAAAAAAGTTATTTTGAAAGATGAGGCCTAATTGGACCGGCTTGCCACAGAACTGTGTACATGTCAGGGCTAGTACAAAGGAAGTGACAATACAAGTGCAGTTGACGGGGTTCAGATTTGCTTTTGGAGAAAGGCTGTGTAAATAAGCAAGTAAGCATAGCTTGTGTTTTTTTGTGTGGTAACAATACACAGAACTACTGTTACTCTGCTGTAGCTGGCCTGTAAGTAAAGGTAACTTCTTTTTTTAAAGGAGAAAAGGAATGCTATCTTACAGTCCCTGTGGGGGAGGTGGTATGTCTTGGTAATGGTTGTGAAAGAATGGACACGCTTAAAGTTAACTTTGTTGTTTCTTTCCCTGTAACCCCACAACTCTCTTAAAATCTTTTTTTTTTTTTTAAATGCTTAACAGAGTGATAATGTTTTATATTTTGTTAATGTAATGCATCATTAGAAATTGTACACTTTTCACATGGACGTAGTTACAGCACAAGCACGTGGGATGTAAGGGGTGTTGCCTAGGTATTGATGACAGTAGCAGCAGCTCCCATGTCTGTCAGTTGCCCACAGATGCAAGAAGAGTCATGGCTCTGTCTCACTCCACCCCTCCTTCTAAAACTAGAAGCATTGTTCAGTACTCTGTATTATAGCTGGTGTGCATGTGACTTGAGTCAACTTAAGAAAGTTAACATCTTCCATAGAAAATAATAGAGCAATTATATAGGTATTTACTCATAATGTTTGAGAGGATTCATACAGAAGCTTAACATGCCAAAATTGACTGACTTAAGGCTTAAATTAATTTTCCTTATTTTTTTCTGAGAAGAACCTAGTCTGTAAAGCTGATTTTTTGAAGCAGTCAATGCTCAGACTATGAGAATAAAAAAAAAAATATATACAGGACAGGAACTGCCAGGGTGTTCTGAACTTTCTTGACATTTCTTTTGTCTTTTTTAATCACCTGCTGTAGCCCACTCTAATCTTTTAGCAGTTTCTTAACTCACCACTTTTTTTGAGCTAAGAACAAAACAGCTGCTTAATGTGGGATTTTAATGTGGGATTTTTTTAGCTGTATATCATAGATTCTTCATGTACCCCTCTTGAGACTGTCTATTATAGTTGTGGATAATTTACTCTGTGTTTCATATTTGTTGTGTATTGATGAAAGGAACTTGAATATTCGAGGAATGGGGAGAACTTTTTGCATTTTCTGATAAAATTGATAGCTAGGCTCTTGGTGATTGTATACCTACATTAACCAGAATTCAGATAAGTAGATTTGATGAGCATGAATAATAATACTTTTTCTATTTGTGTTTTATGTCCAAGAAAGCACTACTTCTGTTTAGTGACTTCAAAATCATCTTACTCTCAGAAAACGTGCCAGACAGTAAGTAAATTGATTTAAAAAAAATTAAATATCTTATACTCAATTCAGGTTGGCAATGGTTTTAAAAACTACTGTGAACAAAGTAAGTTGGGGCATGTGAAAATAGCACTGACATTTGCCCATAGTTTCTGTCTGATTAAATGGAAGTGACACCAGTAGATTAGAATGAGACTAAGACAATTCACATTGCAATTGTGTTAGTTTAACTTTAACAATCTTTTAACACTCTTGTTTAAATGTGGCTGACATACCATAATTACGAATCTACAAGCCTTGATTATAGAATTTTACATCATGAACCTATGGGGAAAGTGTATTGATTTTTGTGAAGCAGCCCTTTTTAAAACCACCTTTCTAAAACTATGGAATCTTCCCAAGATTTTTTTTTTTTGCCTATACCACTGGCAAGGATTCTACTTTTTCTCTTTGTAAAATATTATCGTTGTAAATTACGTTACCAAGTAGATTACGCTGTCATCTTTTTTTCTAAGTACAGAAAGTTCTAAAAGTTATTCAAAACAGTTGGTTTCTTTTAAATATAATTGTAAACATTTTAAAGTTGAATTATTGTATGGCTGTGTTCATGATACATTTTGTACAAGTGACATGAAATATTGCAGAGAATTCATTTTTTTTCTGTATGGCGACGGTAATTCAAGCACAAAACTAGTTAATTTTCTTGATTACTCAAGAAATTTGCTATTTCTGGTGAAAATCACAAATGGTCTTAGTCCTCTGACCACCACACAAACTGTTGATTTTTTTTTACTCGTTTCCCATTAGCCACGGGCACCAGTTGTTATTCTTATCATTAATATATTGAGAAGAAACTCAAGTCTCCTTTCTTTATTCTCATTATAGTTAGAAGATTGTATGTAACAACTGCACATTAGCTCAACTAATGGAAAAGGCTGGGATATCCTGAGTTATATGGGTTTTTGGGGAATGATCTGCAGAGCTGCTCAGCTATACTGAGTCAGCATGATAAAGCTATTTCATGTGTTTACACTGCACATCCAAGAGCACAGGGATTCAGGAGGGTGAATATATTGCATGCGCTATTGGATACAAGCTGGCTCTGTATCCAAATTAAATAACCTTTCTCATAGTGCAGGAGCATCGTGCAGCTGCTGTCTAGGGCTGTGGCCAGTTCAATCCTGGAGTCATAACAGCACACCCTGTAAACAGGCTCAGAGCTATACGAATTTCTTGTTGGTCCAGACCTACTTAGATATGTCTTGAGTACCTCTTGTACTGCTCTTGGCATCAGGATCCCCTACAAAAAGTCTTGAGTTGGCCCTGCAATTGAAGGACACTACAGTCTTTTAGATTTATTAACTTAGTCTCTGTCCCACAGAAAGCCTTCTCTGTATGAACTAACTGTGAAAATGCTGCAACTGCGTTTACACAGTGTTGCAACTGCATTTACACAGTGCTGTCTAACATCTGTGATGTGCACGGTTGGCAATCCAGGTGATTAAGGGTAATTGCAAGTTGACTCCATTCTCCAGAAGCAAAGCTACTTGTTTGAAAGGGATCCTATTTTTCTGTGTTTTTAAATGCATGCTTTCTTTTAAACTTCAGGGCTACCAAACAGTATGAACACAGATTTTTTCTTTTTCTTTTGAAGCTGTGAGAAGAGCACAGCTTTTTTTGTGAAATTTGTGTAGATTTTTAAAAATATATTTTGATTTAATTTGTTTTACCTTTTGAGTAGATAGATATAAACGCTGGTCCCCTTTTGGGGAAATTTAAATTAGTAGTGTTCAGACCTTTAAAAGTTTCCCTCCTTCACATTCCATCCTCCATGCAATTACCTCTTTTGAAAAAAAAAAAAAAATATAAAAGCCTCCAGTGAAATAAATCTCATATTTTTTCCTCAGGGGGCAGAAGATAATTATTAACACAAAAATAATCTCATGCATGTCCATGTTGACCATAGTAATAAGTTGATGTCATCTTAATTGGCAGAACTATGTGACGCACCAGGTGTATCACCATAGGTGTCAGTAGTAACACTATGTTAAGGAGGAAATTATATAATCTTGAATTTGGGTACCTATGCACAGGTGTGTCTTTCCAAACTTAAAAACTTTTAGCAGTCTTTAAAATTTAGGGAAATGGTGTAGTAATAGTTGCTTAGCAACCCTTGTTTGATGACATTATGCATACTTTTAGTACTGTTGTCTTGTGTATGATTGTGCATTTTCTTCATGGGATTCTAACCCATGGCATGGAGCCACATATTCAACTAAGTGAATAAAACAGTTACAAATGATAGTTTTGTGTGCTGCATTAGAATGTGGATGTATGGAAAAACGATTATATTAAATTTATGGTAGTGTTTTGTATACAGAAGATGAGTTACAGCTGTCTTAACAACTGTTATCCATCCTGGCTAGACTTTGAGTTAAATATTAGGAAGTTCTGTGCATTGTACATGTGGAAATCTTCTTTACGATCACGGGACCTATTATGTTTTTGTTTTCCTTAAACTGTACTCAGCCTCTTTCCCAATACATCGTGAACTGTCTACAGACATAGTTTGACTTTAATTCTGTTTAAGTTTGATCATCGCTGTAACACTTCCACTTTGCTGTTCTACTTCTATTGCGGGGGAGGGAGGCAGTTGACCCCACAGAAGCCTTGTTCTTTGTTCTACCATCTCTAGAAGTGAAGTTCTCATGTTCCTTTACATTTACAACTTTCAACCTCTATCCAATTGCCTTCTGTGCTGTTCTCCCAGAATTTTTGCTGCTTCAGAATCTGTTCGGACTTCATTGATAAACTTTTTGCTTCTCTCCAGCTCTTGTCTTCAGCCCATCAGAGAAGCTCTTTCAGTATCTTTTCAGTCCCCTTTCTCTTCTTTGACCCCAACCATCCAAGTTGCTTCTTGCAGTATCATAGCCAACAAATCTGCTTTTTGAATAGTGTACAAGTTAAGCTTTCATGTTGGCTGTTGGATTCTCCCATTCCTCACTCCATCTGCCCCACTCCATGCTCGCACTGGCTGCTGGTGTTCAGTAATACTCTATCCAAGCAGAGTTTGTTAGTAGAGGAAAAGGGGAACTTCAGCTATTGCTATGATGAGAATTTTTGGGGAAAAAATAAAACTTCATGAACGTATTGCAAGAGCAGGAAAATAAGTGTTGAGAGGCAGGGCCAAAATGTGAAGCCCCGGAGATTCAGAGAGATCTAAAATTTAAATTAAAAATGGTACATTGCATCTTATTATTAAAAATATGCTATAAAATGTTAAAACCAAGTCATTTTTAAATTGAAATAATTTTCTAACTTCAGAAATACCCTGTAACTGATTTTCACAATCTTCTCAGTAGTAATCTGTGACAAGTGCCAAGCCTGCAAAGTTAACCTGAAAATGTCCTGGTAGCTTAGTTTTGTGAGCTATATAGATACAGGAGGAGTTAAAAATGATATGTATATACTTGTATGTTGTTATACCTCAATTTGACTCAAGAAGTTTTTTTTTTCTGATTATTTTGTTGCTGTCAAGAAAATGAATGCATAAATAAGAGCTCTGGTCCAAATCAAAAAGCAGTCAGTTACTGATGGCTGAGAAGATACAGCAGTTGGTGATATCTCTGTCAAGTACTGTATTTCTTGCCTCCTTTCTTCCTTGACTTTTCCACCTAGGCCCTGATTTGTAATGTAGATGAGCTTATGCAGCCTCAGTGAAACCGGGAATGTGCATATAACTAAAAAACAAAACAAAAGCAACAAACCATAAAACCAGTTAGGCTATTATTGATTTTTAGGTTTGAAGTAAGTCAGCATAGATTATTTCATTATCTACTCAATAGAATTTTGTCAGCTTTGAGTTTTCTGGATGCTTAGCATATATGTTAATACACTGTGGTTAATGTTAACGTTAGTTTTGAAGAGATCATCATAGAATCATCACAGAATGGTTTGGGTTGGAAGGGACCGTAAAGGTCATATAATTCCAATTCCCCTGCCATGGACAGGGACACCTTCCACCTGAACAGGTTGCTCAAAGCCCCATCCAGCCTGACCTTGAACACCTTGTGGGATGGGGTATCCACAGCTTTTCTGGGCAATCTGTTCCAGTGCCTCAGCACCCTCAGAGTAAAGAATTTCTTCCTTATATCTAATCTAAACCTACCCTCTTTTGGTTTAAAGCCATTACTCCGTGTCCAATCCCTGCACTCCCTGACAAAGAGTCCCTCCCCAGCTTTCCTGCAGGCCCCCTTTAGGTACTGGAAGGCTGCTCTAAGGTCTCCCCGGGGCCTTCTCTTCCCCAGGCTGAACAGCCCCAACTCCTTCAGCCTGTCCTTATATGAGAGGTGCTCCAGCCCCTTGAACATCCTCGTGGCCCTGCTCTGGACATGTTCTAATACTTCCATGTCCTTGTTGTGCTGGAGGCCCCAGAGCTGAACGCAGCACTCCAGATGGAGTCTCACAAGAGCAGAGCAGAGGGGCAGAATCATCTCCCTCCACCTGCTGGCCACTCTGCTTTTGATGTAGCCCAGGATACGGTTGGCTTTCAGGGCTGCAGGCACACATGGCCAGCTCCTGTGGAGCTTCTCATCCACCAGGTCTTTCTCCTCAGGGCAGCTCTCAATCCATTCTTCGCCCAGCCTGCACCGGTGCTTGGTTAGGATTGCCTCAGCCCAGATGCAGGACCTTGCACTTGGCCTTGTTGAACCTCATGAGGTTCACACAGGCCGACCTCTCAAGCCTGCCCAGGTCCCTCTGTAAGGCATCCCTTCTTTCCAACGTGTCCACTGCACCACACAGCTTGGTGTCATCGGCAAACTTGCTGAGGGTGCACTCGATCCCACTGTCCTTGTCACCAACTATGTTAAACATCTCTGGTCCCTGTACTGACCTCTGAGGAACACCATTTGTCACTGATCTTTACATGGACGTAGAGCCATTGACCTCAACTCCTGAGTGGTACAATCCAGCCAATTCCTTACCCTGCATGCCCTTTCAACAGTGAAACTATTCAATAGCAAACCTGAGAAATTCTGACCCCACTCTAATCTTCTGAGCTGCACCGAGCTCACTCAGTTCAGCCACGGAAGTGCTTCTTGGGTGGATTTTTCTAATACTGGAGAGTGGTCTGTGTCTGGTGGCTTAAGCACATAAGTACCATTCTAGCTTGTGCACAAACTGATTTGTTGGAGTGGGGAAGGCATACCAAGAGTAGTAGTGTGTGCTCACGCTGTTCTTACACTGCTTTACAATTTTTACTTTGAGCATCTACTATTACTTTGTGCGTATTACTGTGGCTCAGAAAGATGGTTTTTTTTGGTCTTTCTAGTACAGATGTTTCTCCTGTTACATGTAAGTTTTTAGAAAATATAAAGAAATTAAGAAAAAGATTTTTAAAAAGCCTTCTGCCATCCTGTCTATTGTGCATACTTTTTTCATCTGTTAACCTTAAGATAAACTGTGTTCTCTTCCTGTGATCCACTGGTCAGAGTGGTAGCTCTGCTTGCTACTCCAGGAGATGACACTGGGACTGATGTATAAAGAACAGGGTAGGAACTTAAGTACCTTTGGGAAATGAGAAAGGAGAGGAATCTGTGGCTCTTTCAGTAGCAGCCAGAAGTTAGAACAGTCTAAACCACTTGCCAATCTGCATCCTAAATAGACTAGGATGTAGTCTCTTGAGAAATCGGTGTCATCCTAAATCTGAAGGTCTCATTCTGGCCCCTGCCCCATCCACTTCTCTTGTCTCTCTGACATCAGTTTCAAACCTTTTGCTGAGCTTGTTCAGTTTGCTTAATGCAAAAGAAAAAAATGTCAGCTTTTTTTCTTACTTTGTTAATTTGCTGGTTTGGTGAACTGAATTTGGCTCATGGAGAGATTATTTGAGCATTAGTGCTGGCAGAGATGTATGCTAGGGCAGGGAGCAGACTGTGATGGTTTTACCCAGCTGGGCAGCTGAACTCCACCACAGCTGCTCTCTCACACCCCATCCCCAAAGGGAAAGGGTGAGAAAATACAATGGAAAGGGCTCAAGGTTTTAAATCACTCAACAATTACTGTCATGGGCAAAACAGACTCAACATAGGGAAATTAATGTAAATTATTGCATATCACTAGCAGACTAGAACAGTGAGAAACTAAACGCAAAGTAAACCCCCTGCCCAACCCCCCCCCCCCCCCCCCCCCCAACCCTCTTCTACCTCCTCCCACTGAGCAGTGCAGGGAACAGGGAATGGGGGCTGCAGTCAGTCCCTGATGCTTCGCCTCTACTGCTTCACAGTCCCTCTCTGCCCCTGCTCCACGTGGGGTCCCTCCCACGGGATGCCGTCCTTCCCTAACAGAGCCTGCGGGGGCTGCCCACAGGCAGCAGCTCTTCAAGAACTGCTCCCACACGGCTCCGTACCACGGGGTCCATCCCCCAGGAGCAAACTGCTCCAGCACGGGTCCCCCACGGGCGGCAGCTCCCCCCAGACCCCCTGCTCCTGCGTGGGCTCCTCTCCACGGGCTGCAGCTCCGGCCCGGGGCCTGCTCCTGCGGGGGCTCTCCATGGGCCGCAGCCTCCTCCAGGCCACATCCACCTGCTCCACCGGGGGCTCCTCCACGGGCTGCAGCGTGGAGATCTGCTCCGTGTGGGACCCGTGGGCTGCAGGGGGACAGCCTGCTCCACCAGGGGCCTCTCCACAGGCCGCAGGGGAACTGCTGCTGCCTGCCTGGGGCACCTCCTGCTGCACTCACCTGGGGGACTGCAGGGCTGCTTCGCTCACACTTTCTCACTCCTCTCTCCCAGCTGCTGTTGCACAGCAGTTTTTTTCCCTCCTTTCTTCAGTCTACTTTCCCAGGTGCTCAACTGGTGTCTCTCCCTGGCTCGGCTCTGGCCAGCAGCGGGTCCCTTTTGGAGCCGTCTGGAGCTGGCTCTGATCTGACATGGGGCAGCTGCTGGGCTCTGCTCACAGAGGCCACCCTGCTACCAAACCCTTGCCATGTAAACCCAATACACAGACCTCTCTTTAGCAGCAGCTTTTTGAAAGTCTTGAACCACCTTGTGTTACTTTGCTCTTCAGCTTAAGGAGTGGGTTGAAAGTGCGTAGAGGAAAATAGGTGAGGAAATAAATCATAATGGTATGGATAAGATAGATAATTTTTTGTTTCCTTCTGTTTCAGGATTCTCTCATGCTCTTTCAGCTCTTATGGTTTTAGGCTGTAGCTTTGAAGTAATAAAACTGTGTGGGTTTCTTTTATTTTCTTTTAAATGCAGAACAAACAAATTGTGGAATTGATTGTTAAGTCATGTGAAAATCAAATGTGTAAAGGATTTTAAAAGGGCAGCAGCCATGGCCAGGAGCTGACCTAGTGTGTAGTAAACATTGATGGTTTAGTTTTGTTCTTCATTGTTAAGAAGTCCTTAACTTGATTTTTGGAGGTAGGTATACCATAGGAAATGTCACTTTAATCTTGATTTGCTTCTTTATATGCTTTCCCTAATAGTTAACTACTGGTTGCCACTGGAGACAAGGTCCAGAATAATTGGATCTTATGTTTCTTCTTTTTCATTTTTGAAAGACTGGGAGAAGCTAATAAAACACTATTATTTTGTTTGGGTTATCTCTTCTCTATTTCTGGGGGCATGGACTTCTGCTTCAGGGTCCACGAAAGACAAATAAGGGAAGCAGGCTTATTTTCAGTAGATTTAAACTGAATATGTGGGAGTCTTCACTGAAAATTTAAGGCAGTTTGTAGCCTGAAAAGAGCTATTATAAATGGAGACTTGAAGTATCAGAATCAGCTAATATTAGATGCAGTTTGACAATATTTACTTTTCTTATTTATTTCAAGAAATGCAAGGAGAGAATTTGAGAATTTTTGGTCAGTAGACTTATTTTAAAAGGGGAAAAACTAAAGGAAAATTCCAGTAAGTAGTTGGTTCCTTGACTATATACCAGGTATTTCTAGTTTAAAGCTCTCACATACTTTCTTATGGCCCATTGAACTGTAAAGCTTGCCAAAACTTGCCAGAAATCAGAATAGGATGTTCAAAATGTTAAATACACACACACAGTTTCCTTCTTGCAGATTTTTTAACATCTGATCCAACTGTAACATGTACTATCCTCTTCACTTAAATCGTGACAGTCTCTTTGGTATGACTTTTAAATAACTTACTCTTTATTGCAACTTTGTTAACCTCTTCAAATCATTAAGATATCTTAAAATGTAAGATCTTATGTTGAAACCTTAGGATGAAGATTGAATTGTGAAGAAGCAGCTTTATGGCCAAAAGGCAGATGTTCCCAAAGCAAAAAAAAAAAAAAAAAAAAAAAATCAAATCAGAGGGAGAAGAGATCCAAGAAATCATTAAAGCAAATTTGCTTTTTTATTGTTGTTATTCATGGCAGATAATGGTAAAGTAGAAATAAAAGGTATTTTGGTTAGATAAGTAATCAGTTTTTTGAACATGGCTGTATCCTTACGAGGGGAAAGTATGCAAGTGTTTTAAAGTGCTTATGTCATTGACAGAATAAGTCTGTCATGGCCTGAGGCTCTTACTTAGAGGTAGCATCAACCTCTTCTATTTATGTGCAGTGGAAGTTCCTTTTGGGAGATGTAGTCCAGGGCTTCAGTGGTTCTCTCACAAACCTTGGCAACCGTTTTTCACTTCAGTTGAAGATGAATGCTCAAGTATTTGTCTTCCCTATTTCTGGCTTCCTACATACACGTACAGCTACTTATATTCAAAATGTTCTGTAAAATTCACTGATAAAGAATTGTGGAATGGTTTGGTTTGCTATGGAGTAAAGATTATTAATTTCTTGAGTCACAGTTAGTACGGTAACAGTAACTTGGGTGCAACTTTGCTCTTCGGGTTTAAGCAGTTTTCACAGGATTAACTACAGTAAACGTGTATCTTCCTAGGTTACAGTTGAGGAACTGTGATGTTCATGGTAATGTTTTGAAGGTTGCAGTGTTGTTCCCTTCGATGAATAAATGGATGACTTATGTTACTTCTCGCCTCTTCTAAGGGGCACTAAACTTTTCCCCCCACTACATGGCAGCTGACAAATACCAATTTTCTGAAAGTTCATTGCCAAACAACTTACCTTCAGTTTTTCTACATGCATCTTTTCCTATGCACAGACTACCATTAGCTGTATGTTATGGGAAGTTAGGTTGGAGATATTTGGCTTTAGTAAGTACATCTACATGTGGAAGAAAAAGTGAATTCCCAGTGATACGAGTGCCAGAAAAAGTCATCCTACTGACATCAGTGACAGAAATGCTTTTCAATATAAATCTGTCTGTTATGAAAATATGAGTACCCTGGAAAAATCGGTAGTGTATCAGGAAAAATGCACTGCATTTACTCTGTGTTTAAACTCATTGTGTTTAAAACAGACT
>NC_139723.1:62550444-62717944 GCF_964211835.1 Anser anser | reverse complement strand
TGCACCTTATATTTCTTAGGACACTGTATAATGTCTGCTAAAGCTATGTCTGTAGTGAGTTTTATGGTTGCAGGGTTTTTAAATCTGTAAATGACCTGTAGACTTCACATGCAACAAGTTATGATCTGGCTTTTTCAAATACCTACTGAGCTGTTAATTAATTTTTTTGTTTCATGTGATCATACCATGTATAAAGATTTTGGTTTAGCATCCATTTTAATGTTGTTTTTTTTGGGGGGGGGGGGGGGCGTGGAAAAAACAAGAAGAAAGAACAGAATCTTGCATCTAGATAGACAAAGGGTGAAGGAAGAAGAGTAACAAAATATCACGTGGGTATTTTTGTGCAGAATTTTGCTGAAATTTGTAAGGAAGAGGTGACTAAGGGATAGTATTTCTCCATTATAGAATTTAATTTACCTTTTGAAAGAGAAGCTATTGCTTGGGGACAAGCTAAATTAAATCTATGTATTCAGTAGAAATGGCTTCCTGGCATTTAAAGGAAGAACTTACTACAGGAAATGTTTTTAAATAAGAACTTTTTTTAATAGCATTAACATCAACATCTCAATTGCATGCAACAAATGGAAAGTTAAACTAGCCAGTTCTGATTATTGAATAACCTATAATGGAAACTATGGAAAATATGTCACTGAAAACAGTATCATATTTCAGGCTTAATGATTTGAAAGCTGAATGCTTCAAGTTCTGCTTCTGAAATGTACAGAAATAAAAGTAGGTAGGTAAATACAGTATCTAAAGTATCCAGATCTGAGAAAAGTGGGCAAAAAAAGTTAAATTTAGTTCTAAACTGTGACAGAACATTCAGTCCTTGTTCTTTTCCTTTTGGAAGAAATAAGCAAATAGTAGTCCATTTGAAAAATTAGTGTGCATGGAGGAAGACGTGCGTGTGAAAACGTAGTATGAAAATTTAAGTAAACACGAACGTTTTGCCCTTTATTTTAGCTTAGAAAAAAAAAATATGCAAGTTTTGCAATGCTAGTTGCCTTCAGTTTCAATGGTATATACATTTTAATAACTAAGTGAACATAAAAGCTGTATTTAATGATTTCTCTCTTCTCCTCCCCCTCAAGGGAATTTGCTGTTCTCATTCAAAAAAAAATCTCACAGATTGAATGAAATTAACTTTTTTTTTGAACCTAAAAATAGAAAAGCAAATAATACTGCCTTGAATTAAATCAAGCAACCTTGATCAAACAATTAACTCATCCTCTATTAAATCAATATTTGCTGGTGCTAACACTGGAGCTAGTTCCAGCAGTTGGAATTACAGCCACTGATATAGTGTCCATATTACTAGTAACTAGGTTGCTGTCTTTCCCCAGTACTACTTTTCAAAGCTAGTATTTGGCTAACTTGTAACAGCTGACCTAGGTGATACCTGTATTACACACTTGATGTGCTGCTAAAGGTTCTTTACACGGCTTGAAGGCCCTCTCTGGTGTTATGATTCCACAGGCATTTGGACTGTTCAGGGATGCATTGCCACAGCCCAGCTTGGATCAACTTGTGGCACCAAAGTTTCAAGCTACTTTGGCAAAACAATTTTTTATGATATAAACATCAGGGAGAGTTCCTTCTGTTATAATATCAAATATTCCCTTTGGAATTTTTCTCAAGATACCACTGCTGTGGCAGCTTTAGTTCACAATGGGTTCTTGTCCTCTCAGTACTGTTCTGAACTGTCCATCCTCAGCAGCACTTCTAGTGGAACACTTAACTGTGACAAATTAGGAATTAATTTGCCCTGATGTGCTAACGTGACCATGAAGCTCTCTACAAGACCTTTATTTATTTTCTTTTCATTTGTATAATACGTTCTTTGCTTCCTGGATCTGATTATGTTCTTTTGGCTATTAAGTTCTCCTTAAACAGTTTTATCTTGTACAGGCTGATCTGATGATTGCTCTTGTTAGGCCAAGGGCTTTCTTTGGCATGCTCTCAGGATTGCAGTTCTGTGCAGTTCTGTGTTCATTTCGGTCTTGAATTAGCTGATCATTATTCTGTCATTCTCCAGATGCTGGAGGATGTTTTGGTTCAAGTTCCAGCATTATGTAATCCAATATACACCTAATGAACAGATGTAACAAAATGGAAGATTTAAGAGCAAAGTAGCAATAAGAACAAATAATTAAGCTTGATAATGGATTACTGTGTAACTATTACTGCAGGGCATGAGATTAGACCTTAATCTTCCGTTTCAGCCTTTTGAAATTTTCTGTGTTCATCATTTGCTATAGTTGAGTGTGTGAAAAAACTCGCTTTGCATCCAAAACTGAGATTACTTTGCATTCTAGAATCATAGAATGGCTCGGGTTGGAAGGGACCTTAAAGATCATCTAACTCCAACCCCCCTGCTGTAAGCAGGGACACCTGTCTCTAGATCATGTTGGCTGAAGCCCCGTCCAGCCTGGCCTTGAACACCTCAGGGGATGGGGTATCCACAGCTTCTCTCGGCAACTGGTTCCAGTGCCTCACCACCAGTACAATGAAGAATTTCCTCCTAATGCCTAGTCTAAATCTATCCTCTTTCAGTTTAAGACCATCCCCCCTTGTCCTGTCATTATCTACCTGAGCAAAGAGTCCTTCTCCATGCTTTTTGTAAGACCCCTTTAAGTATTGAAAGGCCGCAGTGAGGTCTCCCTGGAGCCTTCTTCAGGCTGAACAGCCCCAGCTCTCTCAGCGTTTCTTCATAGCAGAGGTGCTCCAGCCCTCTGATCATCCTTGTGGCCCTCCTCTGGACTCGCTCTAACAGGTCCACGTGTTTCTTGTGCGGGGGGGCAGACCTGGATGCAGCACTCCAGGTGGGGTCTCACAAGGGCAGAGCAGAGGGGGACAATCAACTCCCTTGACCTGCTAGTCACATCTCTTTTGATGCAGCCCAGGACACAGTTGGCCTTTTAGGCTGCAAGTGTGAACTGTTTGCTCATGTCAAGCTTTTCATCCTCCAGAATGCCCTCATCCTTCTCTGCAGGGCTGCTCTCGATGAGTTCTTCTCCCAGTCTGTACTCCTGTCTGGGTTTGCTCCAACCCAGGTGCAGCACCTTGCACTTGCCCTTGTTGAACCTCATCAGGTTCACATGGGCTCACTTCTCCAACCTGTCCAGGTCCCTTTAGATGGCATCTCTTCCTTCTTTGGTATCAGCCTCATCACTCAGCTTGGTGTCATCAAACTTGCTGAGGGTGCAGTTTATCCCATTCTCTATGTCATTGATGAAGATGTTGAAAAGCACCAGTCCCAAGGTGATCCCTTGAGGGAGACCACTCGTTACCAGCCTCCAGATGGACAGGGAGCTGTTGACTGCTACTCTCTGGGTGGGGCCATCAAGCCAATTCTCTATCCACAGGCTGGTCCACCCTTCAAATCCGTATCTTTCCAATTTAGAGGTTAGGATGTTGCGTGGGACCATGTCAGAAGTCTTAGAGAAATCCAAGTACATGACATCAGTTGGTCTTCCTTTGTCGACTGATGCAGTCGCTCCATCGCAGAAGGCCACCAGTCTGGTCAGGCATGATTTAGCCTTGGTGAAGCTGTGCTGGGTGTTTCGGATCACCTCCTTATCCTTCATGTGCCTTAACATTGCCTCCAGGAGGATTCATTCCATGGTCTTGCTAGGCACAGAGGTGAGGTTCACCAGTCTGTAGTTCCTCAGGTCTTCCTTTCTACCCTTTTTAAAAATGGGAGTGATGTTTCCCTTTTTCTGGTCACCGGGGACTCCACCTGACTGCCATGATTTTTCAAATATGATGGAGAGGGACTTGGCGACTACATCAGCCAAGTCTCTCAGGACCCTGGGATGCATGTCATCAGGGCCCATAGACTTGTAGTTGTTGTGTTAGGAGGTCCCGAACTTGCTCTTCACTTACAGTGGGAGGGATTCTGCTCTCCCAGCCCCCACTCAGAGTTTTGGGGACTCAAGAGATGTGTGAAGCCTGACGACTAGTGAAGACTGAGGCAAAGAAGTTAAGTACCTCTGCCTTCTCCACATCTGTCATTACGTGTTTTCCGTCTTCATTTGTTAGAGGCCCTACACTCTCCTTGGTCTTTCTTTTGCAGCCAATGTACTTGCAGAACCCCTTCTTGTTAGTCTTTGCATCCCTGGCCATGTTTAGTTTTGTCAGTGCCTTGGCTTTCCTGATCCTGCCCCTGCACATCCAGACAGCATTTCTGTACTCTTCCCAGGGCACACGGCCCTGTTTCTACCATCTGTGCATTTCTTTCTTTTGCCTAAGTTATTGCCTTCCTTGTTCAACCATGCTGTTTTCCTACCTTCCCTGCTTGATTTATTGCATATTAGAATACAGAGCTCTTGCACTCAAAGCAAAATATCCTTAAGGAGTTGCCAGCTCTGATCAGATTCTCTGTCCCTAAGGACCATGTCCCATGGGATCTCATTCACTAATTCTTTGAACAGCTGGAAGTTGTCTCTTCTGAAGTTCAGGGTGCTGACTTTGCTCCTAGCTAGATCCAAATCCCTCAAGATCACAAACTCAACCAGGGCGTGGTCACTGCAACCCAGGCTTCAACCTTTGCGTGTTGAAATCAAGTAAGTTAGTCTCTTAAGGCTAATGGTCTTCAACTGTTACTCTCAAAGTTAGCTGTTAAAGACATAAGCTTCTTCCACATTTAAGACCTACACGTGTTTTTAGCTTATCCATTATAATACATGTTCAGGGTTTACATTTGCTTAATGACATCAAACTTCACTGCCAAAGCAAATTTAAGTGTTTTTCTTAGTAGTGATGGAAATTTGTTATACATATTTCTAGCTACTAGGCAATATAGGAAGAAAAGAAAAAAATGCATTATTCTTGAATCTATACTCATTAACAAAAAGCATCCTAATCCATGAGTAGGATTAGAAGATGGATTCTTTTCCCTCTAAAAAATAGGCCATAAGGAAAATTGCTATAAGATAAATTATCAAACTGTTACTTTTGTCTGCACACAGAACAATGAGGAAGATACTCTAAGGAACACAGGACTAGGAGGCTACTGTGTTATTTGGGAATTTTAATTTTTATTATTTTGTACAAAACCTAGTATATGAAGTATTGCATTTAATGGTATGACACGTAGTTGTGATCAGAAAAAAAAAAAACATTTTGAAATAACAGTTTGTGAACTTGGGAATGCTGTTCCTTTTAATTTACATGTGATAACATTTTTTCAAAGTTATTACTAAGAAGGATGTCACCTTAGTGTCATTTTTCATTTAAAAATGCAGGTGCAATGGTGTTTAGTAGTGAGAGAGAGGAAAAGACCACATGCCTGTAATAGAGAATATATAGGTCACTCACAAAACTATGGGAACCTGGATAATAAGAAAGTCTGGTAAATGCTGAGTATTAGAATGTCACCTTTGTAGACACCTGAATATTGTTTCAGCTACTTTGTGAGGACTTTTTTGAGATACAGAGATAGCTTTCTCCTCTGTACTACTGTCTTCATTAGCAGTCATCCAGACTTAGCGGGCAGCTTCTTGTCTGTTTCTGTTATGTATTTGAAATGAAGTACCAGTGTATAGCTTTTATAGGATATTCAGTACGGATAAAACCACAAAGAGTCTTTAAAACATTTTAATTTAAATAATTTTTATAAGAATGGTTATATATTGTAGCTAAATTCAGCATTTCCGAGATGCAGTTTCTTACAGTATTTTAGAGCCTTTTTTGTTATATAAAATTGTGTATTGTGTTATAGGGATGCAGCTTTCAGGGGTAGGCAGGAGGGTTGTTATCAGTAATGTAACTTTATACCATAATACAATCAGACTTATATAATCATTTTGTTTAATTGCAGATTGGCAAAAGAAAAACTTATGTACGAAAAAGAGGCAAAACAACAAGAAGAAAAGATTGAAAAAATGAAAGCTGAAGCATGTGATGATTATGGAATAAAGAAGCAGGTAAACTATCCCAAAACTTGTAAAATCCTTCTTTGCTTTGATTTAATCATAGTCATCCTTAAGCAAAAAAACTCATGTACTTTTTTCAGACTCCTCCAGACTAAAATCCTATCAATTATAAAAGTCACAATATGCATTTGTGGAAAATTCCTGCCCTCCAGAACTGATAACCATAAGGAGACTGGGTATAGACTGTTTACCACTTGGTATCAAGATGGCTATCACTAACAATGAATATCAGGCCATCGTGAACTCCCATTCTCAGAAATACTGTCAGCCTGAAAATAAATGTTCTGAATGCCTTTAAGTGCTTGGTGGTAAGTGCAAGTGTTACTGTGAAGTGAGAATGCCTGTTAATACACTAGAATTGAAATGTTCCTTCTTTGTATGCTATTATCACTTTGGTGAAATCACAGTCCTCTAAGGGAGAGCAATGGGTATGTGTCTGTCCTAGGAGCTGCTTGAATTTGTAGTGAAGGCACTAACTAGCAAGGTGCATACTGTAGTTAGGTATGCTCAAGAGTATCATTTACCGTCACTGTTAAAATATGATAATTTTTTCTTAGAAGGTTCCTCACAGTGGTTGCAGACTGTATTTTTTCAACTAAGAATGTTGTCTTTGAACAATGTTTTTTTCCTAAACATTTCCTATGTGTTTTCTCTTTAAGTCTTCACTGAAACTATAAATGAGAATTACCTTCACTCATAAGCAGGTTTCACAAGTTTGGTGGCCTCATGTTATAAAGCCTCCTGTTGTCCCATCTTCATTTTAGAAGAACAGGTAAAACAAAACCCAAATGTAAAAATCAACAAAAACCAGGAGAAGGTCCTTTTAAAACAAGGTAAAACATGTAATAAATTCAGATTTCAGTTCATGTGTGCATGTCTGTTCTTGTTTTCATTGTGATATGGGAAAGAAATACAAACATAAAATTTCTGTAAGACATTGTATTTCTAGAGTTGAGCTGTCTCTGTCTCACCACTGACTGAGACTCCAAGGTCCTACAGAAACAGTAGTATTCCTGAAGATCTACTGATGCTAACAAGAACTAATGAATGCAATTCCCATTTTTAGTGTCCCACATCTATCAGATTACTTGACTGTACCATGGTATTTCCTCTATGACATGCAAGAAATCACTGAAGTGAAATCCAGCAGAAAGTCTGTGAACTTTTGCTGCGAAATGAAATGTTGCACACTACTTGAAAGTGTTCTCAGAGACCAGTGACAAAAGCCTTCAAAGAGAATGGTCTAGATTCATTCAGCACTGCCTGAATTGAAAAGCAGTCCCTACAATGACATCTGTTCTTGTAGTGCGCTTTGCATTCGGAAAGTCATATTTTTAGGTTAGGAAGAACCTGGAGGCTTAAAACCAGTGTGCACGCTTGTCATAAGGTCAAATCTCTTACACTAAACAAAATTATAAAATACCAGAAGAGTTTGCTCAAAAACATATTTTGGATGGACTTAATATTTTGAGAAGTTCTTAAAAAAAACAACAAAAACTGCAGTTAAACATTTCAAGGATTGTTTTTAGTTAATAACACCCTAATCTGAGTTTATTTAAAAATATGGTTGTAGTCTTTGTTTCAGTAATTAAAAGTAGCATTTGTGAGATCACAGAATTACAGAACGGTTTTAAGTCAGAAAGGACCTTTGGAAGTCATCTGGTCCACCCCCTGCTCAAGCAGGGCCACCTAGAGCACGTTGCCCAGGACCGTATCCAGATACTTTTTGAAAATCTCCAAGGAGGGAGACTCCATGACCTCTCTTGGCAACCTGTTCCATCACTCCATCACTCAGAGTAAAGATGTACTTCCTGGTGTTCAGATGGAACCTCGTGTTCCAGTTTGTGCCCATTGTGTGGCACTGGGCACCACTGAGAAGAGCCTGTCTCAGTCTTCTTTGTACCCTCCCTTCATTGGTATACGTTGGTAAGATCCCACCTCAGTCTTCTCTTCACTGGGCTGAACAGTCCCAGCTCTCTGACTGTCCTCACAGGAGATGTGATCTGGTTCCTTCATCTTCTTCACGGCCCTTTGTCTGACTCTTTTCAGGATGTCCATGTCTCTCTTGTACTAAGGAGCCTAGCATGGGAGGCAGTACTACAGCAGTGTGGCCTCACTGAGTTGGAAGGATCACCTCCATAAACTTGCTTTGATGAATGCAGCCTAAGATACCACTAGCTTTCTTTCTGGCAATGGCACAGTGCTGGCTCATGTTCAGCTTGGTGCCCACCAGGACTCAAAGGTCCTTTTCTGCAGAGCTTTCCAGCTGGGTGGACCCCAGTATGTACTAGTGCCTGGAGTTGTTCCTCATCAGGTGCTAGACTTTGCACTTTTCCTTGGTGAACTTTAAGGTTTCTGCCAGCCCATTTCTCGAGCCTGTTGAGGTCCCTGCGGATGGTAGCACAACCTCTCTAGTGTATCTGCTAGTCTTGCGCTGTCTGCAAACTTGCTGAGGGGGAGCTCTGCGCTGTTACCCAGATTATTAATGATGTTAAGCAGGACTGGTTCCAGTATTGACCCCTGGAATACTTACTTACTCATTACTGGCCTCCAACTAGACTTTGTGCTACTGACCACTGCCCTCTGGGTCCAGCCATTCAGCTAGTTTTCAGTCAGCCTCACTGTTTGCTCATCCAACCCATATTTCAGCAGCTTCTTTATGTGGATCTTACAGGGGACATCATCAAAGGCCTTACTGAAGTCCAGGTAGAAAATATCCACTGCTCTCCCTTCATCTATCAGGCTGGTCATTTCATCATAGAAGCTGATCAGGTTGGCAAAACATGACTTCACCATGGTGAATCCATGCTGACTACTCTGAAGATTTTCTTGCCCTTTAATGGGAAAGGATGGGAATGAATTCAATCATTTGAGACTATGAAAATAATTTTAACTATTATTTTAGCTGAGGTATCAGCTAAAATAGATAAGTATATATAGATACATATCAATCAATAGTTGAGGGAGGAAGGCTTAAAAAGCTTAAAACCATTACTTACCTCTTAATGCACCACTAGTCTCATTTAGCTTTCTAGTTAGAACCCTGCAGTAGAATATGGGTTACCAGTACAGAAGTGACTAAGGAAGATTTTACTTTAAAAAGAATAATCAGATTCCTACAGCATAGTTGGACTTCAGTGTGTGTCTGGTCTGCAAGAAGGCATCAGTCCCTCTGTAGAACAATAGTCAGGGTTTGACTCAGTGTTTTTCTTCTAACTCGTTAGGTAGTGGGGCAACTTGTGGTTCCTGCATACTCAAGTGATCTCTAGCAGAGATAGTGACCAAACCAGGTTGTTGGCAATTGCTGGGTGCAGAAAGACTAAGTTAGTGAGGAGCAGGTTTGGTATCAGAGAAACAAAAAGGAGAGTTCACTCTCCATGTTAGTATGCTCTGACCAAGGATATAATTCAAAGACTTTGTATAGTACCATTGTTCCTGGTGCACATTGTATTTATACTACTTGCTGTATTTCAGCTCATATACTAAGCAAGAATTATGTGTGGTAGATTGTGTATCCCAGGGAAAGAATCTCTAGTATAATAGGGCAAGGAAGCCCTTTCTTTCCTATTACTTACAACTTATTTAAATATATAAATAAAAAACAACTCTGTAGTACCTACTTTTTATCTATAAAAGACAGATGAGAAGTATAGAAATAGGGGAAAATTTATAACAATTTATTTTGGCTAAATTGGCAGATAAAAAAGAAGTAATAAATGAAGAGCAGTATGAGGGGAAAAAATATGAGGAAAGAAAGAAACTTTAACAATCTTTGTAAGATACTAAACTGAAAATAGGCTTATTAAAAACTGAACTCAAGTAATTTATACAAAAATTTGGAATACGAAATATTTAAAGACTTCTGAAGCATTCTACTAAATTCAAATTCTGAATTTAGTATCCGTAAAGAGTCGTTAAGAGCCCTGATTGCAGAAAGTTATGCAACTGTACTTCTTTTTTTTTTTTCTTTTAATGAAGCCTGAGTTTCTACACATTTGTAATGGTTTTCCATACATGAAGTCTTCACACAGGGTTTCATGATACTTTAATAGAAACTTCGCACTATAGTCACTTATGAGAGTAGACTAATGTTAGGAACCAGTAGTTTTCTGTATTTCTGTGGCTGTTGATTTGTCCTGGGTACAAATTACATCCTTTCCCATCTAATGCTTTTATCTTGAGGCTTATGAATGTACAAAAAAAATGAGGTATCTACTGTTTGTTTCCTCTCAATGGGATTGTAGATCTACTTCCAAGTTTTTGTTAACTGTCGGAGTTTTTACTGATAACAAATTGCCTTTTTTATTAATAGTTATCTTACAGTTCCAAATTACTTCTAATATAATGTCATTTCTAGATGAATTAAAACTCTAATGGACTTAACATAGAATTTAATATCTGCGTGACAGAGTACATACAGTTTTGCTAGTATAGTTTTTTTCACATATTAATGAAAACAGCAATATTTTTCTTGCTTTGTTCAGATGGAGGCAGACTATTTCCTGAAACAGCTAAGAAGGAAAACCCTCACCACAAAGAAGGCTAATACTATCCTGGGCTGCATTAGGCAAAGTGTTGCCAGCAGGTTGACGGAGGTGATCCCTTCCCCTCTACTCAGCATCAATGACGTTGCACCTCTGTAGTACTGTCTCCAGTGCTGGGCTCCTCAGTACAAGAGAGACATAGACATCCTGGAAAGAGTCTGACAAGGGGCCATGAAGATAATGAAGGAACCAGAGCCTCTCTCCTATGAAGAGAGGCTTTGAGAATAGCTGAAGGGAGAGCGCAATGAAGATGGAGCCAGGCTGTTTTCACTTGTGCCCAGTGCCAGGACAAGAGGCAGTGGCCACAGACTGGAACACAGGAGGTTCTCCCTGAACACCAGCCAGCACTTCGGTGCTCTGGGGGTGACAGAGCACTGGCACAGGCTGCCCAGAGAGGCTGTAGAATCTTCCTCCTTCAAAATACTCAGAAGCCACCTTGGTGTGGTCCTGGGCAATCCATTCCTGCTGGCCCTGCTTGAGCAGGAGATTAGACAAGTTGACCTCGGGTAGTCCCTTTCACCTTAAATCATCTGTTGTTACAATTATCTGTTTTCAGTTGTGCAACAGTCAAAGTGCATGCGATTGTAAAACAGTATTTAAAAGCATGAACACACACATATATACTCGTGTTCATTTAATTCACATATAAATATATATGACTCATTCACATACCTGATTTTTCTTAGTCTTTTATGTTTAGAACACCTTTCCTGTCATATCAAACATTGTCACCATACCCTTTGACACAGTAGCTCATTGGAGTTTCTTCTAAGATCAAGGAATAATAGATAGCCCCATAAGGGTTTTCCTGTTGTTTTCAAACAATTTGTGGATCAGCACATCAAAATCTCATATTTAGTTGTGGGTCACCTGAAAAGAAAAACAGAATCTGCTTTCACCTTCTTGAAGCCAATAAAATTTGTCCCCATTATACTGTACAGGTCAGTCGGGCTCAGCAAAATTGCTTCCTGTTGCAGAGTACTTGGTATTGACGCTCACAAGCAGTTACTTTTATTGCTGTTCTTCAAGTTAACAAAAATTTGATGTTTTAATATGAGTGCTTGGTGATCCAAAAAGTCGAGAATCTTTCTCATCTAAGCAGTTCTGATCTGCCTAGATAAGTTGAAATAGTGCCTTTGAACTTTTATTATGGGATCTCTTAAATCATAGAATCATAGAATGGTTTGGGTTGGAAGGGACCTTGAAGGCTTATCTCGTTCCAACCCCCCGCCATGGGCAGGGACACCTCCCACAGACCAGGTTGCTCAAAGCCCCATCCAGCCTGGCCTTGAGCACTTACAGGCATGGGGCATCCACAGCTTCTCTGGGCAGCCTGTGTCAGTGCCTCACCACCCTCTGAGTGAAGAATTTCTACCTAACCTCTAATCTAAATCTCCCCTCTTTTAGTTTAAAACCATTTCCCCTTGTCTTATCGTTATTTGCCCGAGCAAAAAGTTGCTCTCCATCTTTTTTATGAGACGTCTTTAAGTACTGAAAACCTGCAGTGAGGAAGCCTTCTCTTCTGTAGCCTGAACAGCCCCAGCTCTCTCAGTCTTTCTTCACAGCAGAGGTGCTCCAGCCCTCTGATCATTTTCGTGGCCCTCCTCTGTACCTGCTCTAAGATCCCCACATCTTTATTGTGCTGGAGGCCCCAGAACTGGTGTGGTGGTTGAGCCCTTCTCTGCAGGGCTGCTCTCAGTGAGTTCTTCTCTCAGTCTGTGCTCATGTCTGGGATTGCCCCAGCCCATGTGCAGCACCTTCCACTTGGCCTTGTTGAACCTCATGCAGTTCACATGGGCCCACTTCTCAAGTTTGTCCAGGTCCCTTAGCATGGCATCTCTTCCTTCTTTGGTATCAGCCGTACCACTCAGCTTGGTGTCGTCTGCAAACTTGCTGAGGGTGCTTTCAATCATGTTGTCTATGTCGTTGATAAAGAAATCAAAGTTGCTTATGTCTAAAGCCTCAGCTTATGTGTAAAGCATCCTCAACCGTTTTCCACAGAGTTGTGTTTGGCCTATGTGCTTATTGTGAATAGGTAAAATAGTTGTCTTTTTATTTGTTATGGTGCCCTTCCACTTAATAAACTGGTCTGTGCGTTTGCATCTATTTGGCTTTTCTGTCTGCAGTCCTATTTTATCTGTTGCTGCAATCTGGAATTTATGTAAAATATTTTGAAGGCCATTGATAGTATAATAGGCACACCGGTTCTTTGACATCTGATCCAATTTATGAAAAATCCACGTCGTGTTTAGTAAATAGGCTACATATACCTCAACAGTTAGAGAGCTCCATCACATCTGAGCAGGCTCCTTTCCTTTGCAAGATGCCAAACATCTGTTCATTAGAAATACGTTCAATCCTGAAAGACAACTGGCTAGAAATGTGGCTGTTTGAAGAGATTTAACTGGCTTCCTAAATACACTGAAAGGAATGGGGACATCATCCTCACCGTAGTTGCCATAACTCTTTTGGTCCTATGTGCACTTATTGACAACAAATTGAATTTGCTATCCGTATGGTTTTGTGCTTTATTGCTTTGTCTTAACACTTCATTTAACTGCACTTCAGTTACTCCAGTTTTTTAATACTTCTATTTGGCATTGTAATTCACAGAAACCTTGAAGATGTTTATGGTTCTTTGCAAAGTTAGATCAGTTTCATATAATAACTTCCTCCGTGACCTGCTTATAATTTAAACGCCTTAGAGTTCAGTCAGAATGTTTCTAGAGTGTGCTGAGGGAGGAGAGAGGGTTGTTCTTTAATTTTCAAAACAGTAGGAGAGTAAACACTTTTTTTTCCAGCTCTAAAACATATCTAATTATTTGAGCTTTAGACTGTGCTTTATTATATGCATTTGCAACAGTAAAATGTCTATCTGGGATAATCAGTATTACTTGAAAAAAAGTTTTTTTTTTGTGCAGAAGTTATTAAAATTTGCATAGGTCATTTAGTAATTAACTTCAGTCTTGGTTCCGTAAAACCCCTGTTCCGTTCTCCAACCATTTGCTGAAGAAGGTAGTTCCAGGATTTATCTTTCTTCTGTTTCATATTGTTGCATAAGTGCTGGCAAATATAAATAAAACACAGCACCCCTTTGGATCTCATTCATATTCTGTTTTGAACTGAGGAATTTGGCTAGTTTTGTTCTTTTCTTACAAAACCCAGGACTGGAGCCTGCAGATCCTAGATTTGTGTCTTCCCTTCCTAGATTGCTTATTGAGTGGCATATATGAAATAAATGACTAGTTTCCACATCATCCAGCAGCTTTGTAATACACAACTAGTTAGCAATACCATCCCAAGGATATAATCAGTGGATATTCTCACTCCCATAGGTATTCTCTATAGAAACGAGTTGTAGTACAGAAATCAGAAAGCATCATCTCATGCATTTTGACACACCTCATTCTCTGGAATTTACAAGTCTTTATGTATTTGATTGCTACTGAAAGTGTAATATGCAGAGTGACTAACCATGTTTTTAACACAGTCCAATACTGAGTGCTTAAAAGAAAAATGGTAATGTTGATGAGAATTGTAACTTGGAGGTGCTTAACTTTATTTTAACATATCACCTATGTTGCTTTATTAAAGTATATGAATTTTGCCCTAGATTCTCTGAAAAGAAGCTAGAAACAAAGTTTTTAAACCCTTTCTCTTAAAAATGTATTGAACAGAAAACTTAAACATAAGACATCTAAGTACGTGAAATAATGTTTTACAACAACAGGCCTTCCTATAAAATATTCTTAGCCATAGTTTTTCTTCCATTTTGTGATGATGGTGTTCCCTTTGGTTCCCTTCAGTATGGCAGCATTAATACCGAAAGGAAAATGAAACACAGGAATGACAGAATGTGGTGAGCCATTTAAAGTGAATACCTTCTGTTGCAGATTATCGTGAATGCAGAAACGGTTTCGTACTTAAATATCTAACTGATTTTCATCTCTAAATAGATTTAACTTTACTGAACAACTTTGCATACCTTTTCTTTTCAGTAGTTGGATTTCAGGTCCAGAAATGTTCCATGAAATAAATGTTCACTTATATAAATCTGAAGTTGTTTTCTGTAGGAGGAGGCAGGATGTTCAGATTCAGTGGGGTGCCAGTTTAGTAATTTTGTTCAAAGTGCATGGTGAGAATAATCTTTCTCCTAAAATGAAGCACAAGGATAAGTAATAACTTTTTATGCATGATAAGCATCAAAAATACGAGCCTGCTGGTCTTTGCTTTTCATTTTTCTTTACCTTTGTCTTTCAGTCAGAGCCTCCTGCAGTGTGCACACAATGTGATCAATAACTCAATAACTTTTTTCATGCAGTAATTATCTCTATGTGGTATTATCTGAACACTGTTTTTCTTTATTACCCAAAAGATGCAGGAGATATTTATATAACCAGCTGATCCCATTTTGGATGAAGCTGCTTTGTGACAGCAGGAGAAAGTTTGTTTTAAATAGCCTTTTTTAACAAATGTTGTATGGAAAGCTTACCAGGCTGTACTTTTCTTTTCTAAGGGAAAAAATATTGTAAATACTGTTTTCTACTTAATACTTTATAGTTAATTAAGCACAGAGTAATGGAAATGTCCTGTAAATTAACAGAGTTTTAAGCAATTATGCTAAGTGAGTGTCTTTTACTAAAATAGGCGAAAATTCAGAAAATAGGTACAATCCTTCTGAAGTTCGTAGATGATGACTGGACTACTGATTTTTCATAGTAAAGACTTGTCTTAAAAAACATTTCTGTATGGAATACATTTTCATTTCATTGGCTTCCAATTTTCACAGGTCGAGATCTTACAAGAGTCACGAATGATGATTCCAGACTGTCAGCGCAGATTAGAAATTGCACATGCAGATCTTACCCAACTACTAGTAAGTATAGCATCAAAAACTACTTACCATGAAATGCTGATATGCTTTGATGAACATGGATAAACATACTAGTCTGCACTGCAATTGCAGCAGAATAGAGCTGGACTGAAAAATACCTTTTTATGGGACCTAAGACTGGCATCCTGTAACATACCCCAGAACTCCATCTCAGATAACCATCTACACCGACTTAGTCTTCAGTCTATGAAAATTCTGTGCATATTTAATATACTGGAGACAGTCTTTGATGGAATGTATATCCAACATATACTTCAATACTGCTACAATGGACTCAGTTCCTTTGCTAATTACATGATTAGAAAAAATAGTTCACCCACATTAGGTAGTCTTTCTAGTTTTATACAGATGTACACAATATACTGGTAGTGAACTGAAATATTCAAAATCTTTTGCCTACTACTATTATTATGATGTGTATAAGAAACAAGACAGCTGAGTCATTGCTGAGTACTGCCTCTATACTATTTATTATTGAGGTGAGCAACTGGGATGCATTTTTAGGATACGAATACCTGCAGGAATAAACAATATCTGGTACAAATAGATTCACTGAAAATATACTAGGTTTGGCTATTATTATGTTTATTTTAAAAGCTGACTTTTCACCAAGAATGCTACTACAAAGGTAAATGCTACTGTGAGGCTATAAAATATATACTGTAAATTAAGCTTCAAACACATTTGATGGCTAAAATGCATATCCTTTCTCAGGGGAAAACATACAGCATCTTGTCTTTGGGTGGTATGCCTGTAATTGTTTCCAAAAGGAATGCTCAGAATGTGGCAAGATTTAGGGTCCTTCTGCCGTTCAGCAACTTACTTGACAGTTAGCTGATCTAGGTTTCATTCGCATGCAGAAGTGATACTGTTGGTCTGTACAGCACGCTATACAAACACAAAATGAGAAATATGGGGAGTTACTATTGTTGTTAAGAATTTGGAAGTCTTTAAAGGTTGCTTTCTTTTCTTAGATCACCTTCAATGTTTTTATTAAAATTAACTGTGTAGTTATATATTTTTTCAACTGTCAGACTCTTTAAGCTTTTTCCTAATGGTACTTTTGTTCTGAGTTCTCTTGTTGTTGGTTCCAGTTACTCTGTCCTTGTTTTTAAATACTTTATTTTATTCAGAGAATAAAATATTCAGAATTATTCATAAAGAATTCATAAAAAAATTCATTCAGAATATTCATAAAATAAAGTTATGCATAAGTCAAATCTACTCAAATGTGACAGATATTATAATGGACCTTAAATAGGACAAAAGAAATTACCTGTGTTTTGAGTCATGTAAAACTAGTGCTTTCAGTAAGGATATATCCTACATTTCATAATTTACTCCTCAAATACATTCCAATATCAGTTATTTTTGAAGTACTCAAAAGTTTTGTTTTTAATTCCAGGAAAATGAAAAAGAATTGGAAGAAGCTGAAGAGTATAAAGAAGCACGTTCCATACTAGAGTCGGTCAAGCTGGAAGCTTAGAAGTTTTTCAGTACTCTTTATATGCATTAGCACTGGGTCCATTCCACACCTTTGTTTTACTACAGCTCTATTACTACTGCTGACTTGCTAAGGTTCCCTTTATGCAAACTGGCCTTTCTCTTACTGCAAGATGCATCAAATAAAGGATGTTCTGAAACATCTGTGTGTTCCAAATTCAGGCAAAACAGAAGCATTGCCAGTTCACCTCAACTACAAAAAGAATTTAAAAAAAAAAATCTATTTAATATAAGCTTAGGCTAAGAAATAAAGTACAGTTCAAGTGTTTAGCTATGTAAGGAATGTGAGGTGCTAATAAATACTTTAGAAGCACCTTGTAATTGAAATAATTTCAAGCCATTATAGCATAAAATCTGTACTGAAAGAGGAAATGAACTAAATGACACTTCAAAGTCACCTATTTTTTTTCTGTGATGCAGTTAATCTGTAAGTTTATCAAGTATTACTCCTTGTTTATCTTTGAGCCTAAGATGGAATTAAGAGCTGATTCCAAACCTTTCTCAATTTGCCTGAGGTTGATTTGTAGAGCCCAATTCACACAATTTCCATTGATCAAAATTAAGGTACTTTTTCAATAAAAAGAATTTTGCAGCTGTTTAGTATGTTGTCAGTTGGATCTGCTTGTAGGAGTTCTGGAGTGAACTCTTCCTGAAATCACAGCTGTTCACCTTGGCCACTGTGACTTTTTTGTACAAAGTTCAAACCCCAGAAGCTGAAACAAAACAAATGGATAAGGGAACAATGCTTGATCTACATGGAAGATCATTAAAACACTATGTACAAAAGCTGTGTTCTTTCAGAATGGCTTCTATAAACAGCAAAGAGAAAGCTCTGCTGATGAACAAAAAAGGTTTTTTTATATTAGTTTTTCTAGTTTGAAAGTTTTTTGGCTTGTTCCTTAAGGGCAACAGGAAGCAAAACATACCTTTTGTGTGGTGCTCTATTGAATGCTCTTTATAGATTTTTTTTGTTTGCCTGAGTATGTGTAAACTGCAGTTTCATCTACATCTATTTGGCACAATGAAAGTAATGTGTACTTCTCAATAACTCCTAAGCACTTCTTTGACAGATTATCAGCACTGCAAGATTTCTGATTGGCTGCAGAATGACCTACTTCTGAATTAGGAGATGCTAGATCCCAGTCTTAGACAGATCTTAGCCAGATCATATGCCAGATCTTAGACAGTTCTAGGAGCTAAAAGCATTTGTGACAACACTATGGTTTCATAGAGTGTATGCACACCTTCTTCCCAGCATCATGCCCTAGGTAAGTAGCTGCAAAATGACCTTGCCCTGTTCACAGCACAAGTGAACTGCTGCTGAAGAGAACATCTGTCTTGGCATACACATTTCAGTCATCTTCTATGGACCTTCACCAGGAACGGCAAGCTGGAGCAGACAAAGCAAATTGCATCCCTAGCTGACCAGCTGCAGTCAGTGCAACTAGCTATGCTTTGCAGGCTACTGAGTGGAATCTGGTAAATAAACACTGACCTGATAAGGAGCTTTGGGGGGGGGGGGGGGGGGATGCCAAGTCTGCTGGGTAAGGCAGAACTTCAGATAAAGATTACTCTTCAGAAGAAGAAATAATACACACTCCTGAAAAAACATATCCACAGAAGAATGGCGTGCAGTTGCTGAACGCCACAAGGAATGCAGGTCAGCATGAATGCTGAAAATAGGTGTTACCTGTAGTGGCTGGATAGAAGAAGCCTTGCAGAATGGCTTAAGTTGGCATTAAGGATGCATGGTAGTTAATAGGTAGTTAATGTATAAACCAGACTCCAGGGAAAAGCTTCTCAGTGCAGTAGTTTCTAGAATAGAATGTTTTCTTGTGTCTGCAGTTGTCACAACCTGAGCCATGTTTGCCTCCACATTTTTGTCCGAGCTATTTTCTAGCTCCCTCTGATTGCATCATGAACCAAGATGACAATCTCCCCATCCTTTTCATCTTCCCTCTTACTAAATTCTCCGAAAGACTGAGCATACTCTGTTGTACAGAAAACAGCCCGCTTCTCTGATGAAAATCAAAATATGTTCATACATTAAATGAATTGCTTTCTTGTTGTCTCCAGTTGCCCCTGGAAGTATGTGACTTCTGGGAGGACTGCAGCATAAGACCTGTAAAAAACTATACCAAAAAACTGTGACAAGGTAACAGTTACATAGGGCTGGCCCTTGAAGAGTGATTGGCAACTCCATGCAGGTAATGCATTACTCATGCTAGCAGAGCAAGTTGGTCTAGTAATACATTATGACAGACTGAATTTTTCCAGCAGCGTTCTGAGTGGCAAGATGCAGATTATTCATATAGAAGATTATTTTTGCTGACAAAATGTTTATCATTTAGACTAGATCCAAGTTCCACAGTGAAGTATAATAAAGAAAATTAAGGCTAAGGAGTAGTATCATTATTACCCTCTCAGATCCCAAATTCAAAAAGCAGTAGCTGTCTACACTTTTTGGAGATACATAGTCTGCATTAGCTAGTACAAGAGAGCATCCACCAAAAAAGAAAAATTCCCTGGGCAGCATTTTAGGCCTATGTCCATTTTGAATCCTGCCCCGAGCTTTACTGATGCCTTTCAAAGTTTACATAAGATTGTCACGAGCTGGATTTACTCTTACATACAACTGATGCATGTTCATTTGACACTCAAGGTTTCATGCCACTTTCTTACCATGATTACAATTTTTTATGCCCTGGACAGAGGTGCTATCCATTCCATTATTGCTACCTTCCTGGTAGAATATATTTAAGAAGTTTCTCAATTATTTGTTAGTTGAACAAAACATTTGTTTTACTGAGAGGCCACAGCAGAAGAGGAGTCCACGTTACACCCTAGCTGAAGAAACAAAAGAGATGAAATCATAAGAAAAGCATAGGCAAAAAGTAACAATTGGGAAGTTATCAACGTAAGACCTGTGCCCATTGCTCTGATCATATGCTTGCCAACTACAACCTGTTTTTCAGTTTACCCGTGCACAGTTAAGATTCTTGTCCTCTGACTCAGAAGACGTACAGCATCTAAAGTACTACAGCAATCTAAGCAAGAGGCAGAACTAACTTGGTACCTTCACCTGGAAACTATTGTTTCTCAAGTCCTCAGTTATATTCTGCATTCAAAACAAAGTAGTTTCAAAACCGTTTGTCATCTAATTTAAACTCATTCCTGCACTTGAAAAAATTCCACAACACTCAGGTAATTTCTTGTAATTGGCTAATTCACAGGCTGGTTGCTTTTGTTAGTTACCAAAAAAATATTTTAATATATGGCACTTTCTTCCCCAGCAATAATTTCTCAATAATTCCTTAAAGGTAAGTTTCTTATATTAAAAAAAAAAAAAAAAAAAAAAGTAACTGATGATTCTAAAATAATGCTTCTAAATAATGGCCTCTACTATGACACATTTCAAAATAAAGTCCCTCAAAATAATCTGCATTGAAAAGTAAACCTTACAATTTATTAGAACCAAGTTTTGGGTTGTTGCTTTACAATGTTTATGTTCTGGGAGCAAGACACAAGGAAGCAGTTTTCTTTGGAAAACTACATCTAGCTGAATACTTCAGAAGGGGATTCAAGAAAACCCCACATTTCATCATGAATTGTAGGATGCACACAATTAAGCCACATCCCATCTGCCACCCCTATTCTTGTGGCTCTGATTCCAATAAGTAAGCTGTACCTCTGTCTGGCTGGGATTTGCAACCTTGAACCTCTGCTCAGAGTCTGATGTCTAAATAAGTTATTTCTCTCAAAATACAAGCCAAGTAAACAGCTGCTACTGTACCCTTGCACCTTTTTATTTTCATTAGCCTAACTACTACCACTTACTTACTTTAATGTACAGAAATCTGTTCTTGTAACTGACCCCGCTATCCTAGAGACCAACCAACTAGAGATCAGGAAAACACACAGTCTGGTCCAAAAGCACTTGCAGAGAGAGCATCCCTACTTATGGGCCATTCCTGGCCATAGCTTATTAGCATAAAAGGGATGAGACAGAACAAAGTATTTTTTTTCCCATCTAAATATTGTTCACTGACTTGAATTAGCTGAATTTCACTATGGTCACACAGCATATTAGAAGCCTTGCTAAAAGCCTTGAGGTAGGAAAATGGGATCGATTAACTGCAGAGCGCTGAGCCAATTAGCGCAGTGCCATTGAATCCAAGGGCAACCATTTCATAAATGTCTAATGCTCATGGATCTACAGAATATTATGTACCCCATGCTACAAACACTTCCAAGATGCTCTGTCAGAGTTTGACTTCCAGGCAAAGAAAAAATCTGAACTTTCAAAATGGCACTCACAAACCAATAAACTATGCAAGAAGTTTCTAGCCAGCAGAAAACACCAACTTTAGGAGCAGGTAACAAAAGGCTTTATCTGCCACCCAGAAAATCAGTTTTCAAATCCTTTCTGCTTAACCTAAGGTAGAGGTTTGAATTCAGATCTGCCAGTTAAGAAGTAAATAATTACCACTGAGTTGCTCTGCTTTTTTAGAATAATGGACTATTTCTGGCAATACATCTCCCACATCTCCAATACCTCTGGTGAAAGCCATCAACTGAGCTGCCGTCAGTTTCCTACACTCCTCTAACATTGACTGATCTGTCTTTAAAAGCAGAGACTGAGAGCTCTCCCACAGAATACCTAGCAGCCATGGCTCAAAACATGCTCCTAAAGAAGAGTTAAAAAAAAAAGAAAAAAGAAAAAAATATTCAAGTTTGTGGTCTAAAACAAGCAGAGGGGCTCAGATCCAGAAAAAAAAAAAAAAAAAAAAAAAGCTTAACTACTGCACTATACCTCATAGACTGGGGTCCTCGTAATTCCCAGGTAAGTAGGACAGACACGTGCACAGCTCCTTTCACCAAGTCATTTTCAAGAGTTTAATACTAAAATTGACCATCCCAAAATATTCAGTTCCATTCAAGTGGTCTGCATGACAAAAGAGGCAAAAGAGAAAGTGTACATGTTTAATATGTGGGTGACGCAAGGCAGTTGAGTATGTTGAAAGACAAGATCAGAAATCAAGCTTTTAAACAAACTGGAGAAAGTTTAGAAAAACATGCATTTCAGTAAGAACATATTTCAATAAGGAAAAATGCAAAATAATACATGACAGCAGGAATTATCTGCTGCATAAACACAGGGAAAGGTAAAAGCTTTTCAACATTTCTGGAAGAGATGCAGAGGTTTTAGTGAATTATACAAGATACATTAGCCTAGCACACATGACAAGGGTAACAGCCCTTAAATTCTCCATATCACTAAGGCTTCATCTAGAAGCATTATTGCAGTTAGAAGCTGTAGCTAGAAGCTACAATTCAAGGAATGAACAAATAGGAAAGATTCAGTGTAAAAACAGTGAGAAAGACTAAAATACGGTCTGTCTGGATATACAGAACAAATTCAGGTGTTTTAACCTGGGCAATACTGAGGGTGGTAATGGCAATAGTCTCCAAGCATGCAAAAGACAGCGGAGGAAAGGAATGAACTTTTGCTTGGCAGACACAACAAAATCCAATGGGTTTCAGTTGCAGCACAGTAAAAAGGTAGCATGGTTCCCCACACCTCAGAAAAATGTCTAAATTTAAGACAGACAAAGCTCTTGGCACAGGTTGCCTAGGGAGGCTGACAGAAGTATATCCCTAGAGGTCAGACGCTGGACAAGGCAGTTCTGTCACACATCCATCATGGAATTCTACAAACTTTCATGTAGTAGCAATTTAGGATTTATTTTATACTTTTATGGTAAATCACAAGATTAGAATTGTATGATTCTTAACAGCATTTAATCGTCAACCAGGTTCAATGATTTCAAGAGAATTTGCTACAATAGAAGCAGTGACTTTAGTTAAAGGTTTGAGAATGGCAAGGTTCACCCAAGACTTACTGCAGAGTCCTGGGGGGAGGTTCTAAACACAGTCATGTGCTTCCAAAGTTCCTCCTTAGGGTGAATTACTCACCCCACTCCCTCATCAGTGTTTGTCCACAGACGAGCTTGTTGCTCAAGGAGCCAGCCCCGTGATGTGCTCCCCTCAGGGGTACCCTGAGAGTTGTCCCAGCTCGGGGGAAGATTGAGAGCACAGCCCGTTGCGGTCCCTGGAGAGCTCAAGGGGTCCTTTGCTTAGAAGGACTACTGACAGGACTGTGAGACAATTGACTTTTCAATTGACTGTACCTTTTCATCCTGGCTATGGTTCAGATAAGGCAATTTTGGTATTTTCTACCGACCCTGCCATTCTGGTACATTGCACATCGTACAGCTCTGGTACTGCAGGGAGACTGCTCTGAGACGCAATCAGGGAGTGCCTGTTTGTACTCACCTGGTAATGCCTGCTGCCCGCGGACAACAGAGGACTGATGTACCATCAGTCAATCTTGAACCATAGCTCAGTTGGGGAAATAACTTTACCACCACAGAGATCAAGGGTTAGAGCCTGCTGCGATCCTTGGAGAACTCAAATAGGCTTTTCTTCAGCCATTTTATTTATAAGGTAAAATGGCTGGCTCATAGTCAAACTGTGATTCCTTATCATGTTCTTGAATTCCAACATGAAAGGAATGGTCACATCGAGGCCTACTGTGGCTTGTAAGCACGAGCAAGACTTATACCACATGCAGGAATAGAGCATACTTGCCTCAACATCACACAGGTACAGCTGATCCTTCCTCATACATACATATTAGGGAAAGCCATCTAAAAGTGAATGGAACAACTGTCTTTCCCTTCGCAGAACTCATCTCTAAAGCTCACCCACCCACATGGAAATGTAAAAAAAAATAAAAAAAATTAAAAAAGGCAAGATTCATGACACAGCTGAAGTGAACTACTCTGAATATCATCCCTCCACAGCAGCGATGAAGAAGTGATCCCTAGAGCCCCCTCAAAGAAGAGGGTTTCAGTGGTATGTATCAAACCTTTCAGATCTTGTACTGCACATTAAAATGCAGTGGACTGAAAGAAGTAGACTATGATCCACATAAAGTCATTTGTCTGGCTTCCTACTTGTTTTTATTCCCATTTCTGAACACCTGTCATTAATGCAATGCCTAAAGTGCCTCAAATTTCTGACTAGACAGGGGTGTTTATTTTGTGCACAAGTGACTCATTCAGGCAAAGAAGAGGTCAGAGGTTTGGCCTGAAGCTGAGAACTGACGGATGGAGGCTGCATGACACCAGAGGTCAACTGTGGGTCCTGCTGGAAGCAACTGGGAGGGAAGCAGCAACTACTGAGGCGTAGTACGGACTCAGAAGAGGTCTTTAACACTTGAGAAAAAGGAGAAGAAAATACACGGCTTATAGCCTAGCCATCCTAATGGCCCTCATCTCTCTTGATCTCTCCAGGCATCCACTCTTTATAAGGAGCCAAGACTGCACTATGGACAGAAAAAACACAAAGGAGATTCGCTTGCTGGGTTCTCTTATGTGTACAATCTTGACTATATACTGTCATTATATGTAACATAAGCTTCATGATAAATCCAAATTATGGCCTTTGGGCTTCAGAGGAGATAGCACAATAGTTGTGCAACTCCTGCCATTCCCCAATTTTCTAATTGTATCTCTAACCACACTGGGAATACAAAAACAACAAACAATACCAATCAGTGGCTGAACTTTGCAGGTTACTTGCTACCATGTCCTAGAATCCAGCATTTTGGGTCAAATGTCACTGGAAATCAAAGTCCAAAAATCTAGAATCAATCAGCATAAGCATTACCCTTAACAGGAAGAAGGAAAACTTCAACCATGCAACAGTTTGGTTTCCTTATTGTTCTGCAGCTCCTGTAGACATTGCATTAGATGGAAGGAAACCCAATGACCCAGAGAAAGAGCTTCAATTAGTGAGGTTAACAGAAGCTGTATAGGTTGAAATTGGAAAAATAAGCACATTATTTATGTATCAATTACTGCTTGCTCCCCATTTCATCGAAAGGAAATAAAATTTCTCATCCTTGCTAACAATCCAGCAGCCTCCTCCTGCCCCAGTGTAATTAGTGGCAAATTTCACCACAGTTCTCCACAAGCAATCAAAAAGGCTACATAATTAAAAAAGTAATTAGTTTACACAGATAGATGTGAGTGGGTAGATTAGTTTATGAAAATAATATGAAATTCCTCTAGATGCTTTTAGAGGCTTGGCTTCCTGCTGTTTTACAGTTTCTACACACTTCAGGGGAATGGGTTTAAAAAAAAAAAAAAAGACATTTTCAACAAAGATGGTACCTTTCAAAAATAATTTATCAGATGTGTCAATTTTGTAATTTGTCCTCTGAAAACAGAGGACACAGAAGATAAACTTTTTGTTTTTTCCATAAAAGCCATTGCCTCCACAAAAGGACTAGCATGTGTTACAATTCATTCTCTCAGATTGTTTACACAATACCTATCATCAGGTCATCTAGGCATCATGCTGAAATGGTGCTGAACCAGGAACAGAAAGACTTAACTACTATCACCCAGCACGTTGCAGGATTTTATAAAACTCCTGATACTGGGCTGGACCAAGGACAGCTCCTGCTACCAGGCTGAACCAAGGGCTCTCTCTTCCAAGCACCTTGCTGCCAACAGAAGAAGCCTGGTTCAACAGCCTAGACAGGAATGCAGTTTTCTCAGGGTGAAGGCAACCCTCACACTCTGCACATGCTGGCTCTTGCATTTTTCCCAGATGCAGGGAACTCGCATCATTTGTGGCAGCAGGGAGTTGTATTCCCTCCCTCTTGAGCTGGGGGTTGGATGGGGCAGGGGGCACAAAAGCCAGTAGCCAATGCTCGAGGGAAAAGTGTAAGGAACAAGTATAACAGTGATCCCTGATGAAAACTAGGAGGCTCTGCCAGGGAAATCAGTGAGCTAAAGGACTTCCAACCCCAAAGGCTGCATCATGGCCAATAGCCACTAACGGACCTCACCTCCACAAATGTATCAAACATCACCAACACAATCATGATACCCCAGAAAAAACATAGTAAGAACTGTAACCATCACAAGAGCGTAAACTGCCTTCTAAACAGTACAGTAATAATAATAATAAAAACTTAGTTGATCAAATTAAACAGCTGTAAACTTAAGTTTTATATTACTTTAAATTAAGAAGACATACATGAAACTGAAGTTTTAAGCAATGATATCAAATATATACCACTACCTATGTTGAATTCATTAACTAACTTTTAAAGGACCCAAGCATCAACTCTCATTTTGTTTGTCTTTGCTACTTTTGGAGTGCCCCTCTCTGCTTTGAGGAGCATCAGGTCAACTGGAAATTTCTGGGTAATGTGGACTCATGAGAACACATGCTAAAGACATCTGACATTACACATGTACCTTTTGTTGCACTAGATGGAGCTATCGAAAAACAAGAAGCTTATCTAGTGATCAAAATGAAGTAATTTTCACATCAGTGAAAATCCTATTTCCTAGTTCCCATCCTATTTCAAATCCCAGATTATTTGGTCAAAACCAACTTCAAATAAATAATCAGCAGCACTACCAGCCTACATAAAGTGTGATGGTAAACCCCTTCCATTTCCGAACATTATTGAGCATTTATAGATGTCATCACATTAGGTCCTTGCTGTGCTAGGGGCTGTACAAATAAAGGAGCAAAATAATCCAAAAGGGTTTATGGTCTCAATGTTCATGCGAACCACTAAATAAGACAAGCAAAGACTTTAAAAAAAAAAAAAAGGAAAAGAAAAGAGTAACCAAGGCAGTAAGTCTCTTAGCCAAAAGGAAACAATGCTCACACCACCCTGCTACTGCTGGAAGTCAAGTTTCTTACCACAGTTAGGCAGAGCTGAGACTACATGAGTAATTGGAAGGAGGACAACCAATGTTGTCACTTGGCTTTGAACTTAAGCACCTATGCAACAGCAGCTACATGCAACAAAAACTATGGAAAAAATGCAGTCTTACAAGAGCAAAGGACAGCTGTGAGAGCAGAGGTGCCAATAAAAATAGTGTATTATCTACGCATTTGTCCTATGGCAAATACAACAGTACTAAACTATGAAGGGTTCCAAGGCAGAGACATTTCTCTTATGGATAGCAGAGGGGCAAGAGGGAAGAATTCACATCTTAAATACTAGCACCTTCAAAGGAGCCTACAGCTGAGCTGACATGGAAACTATATTAGCTTCCTAACGTTAAACTATCTTCTTATCATTAAGAGGAGTAGTGCTAGAGTGGGGTCAAGACAAATTACAGAAATGAAGTCAAGGTAAAAAAATGTCAAGACAGTTTTGCCAAGACTATACTTCAGGTGGATAAACAGAAGATTCCAGTCCCTTCTGCACCTTCCAGAAAGGCTCCTATTCAATTTTAATGAAAAACTCAGCTGGAGCTATACCAATGTTATCTATTTATGCTGCCAAACATAAAACTTTACTCAAAAAATGCAACATCATCAGCTGCCTATGATCAAGAGCACTTCACAGCTGGCTTAACTTCAAAGATATGTGCTACTCTTCATACTGAGGTTCGTAACAAAAGCCAATCTACGTTCAAACATGAACGTTCAAACATGAAACTCAAACAGAAAGATGTAAAAAAAAATAAATAAAAAAAAAACGTTCTGTGGCTCAATAGGCAAAAGCACTTCCACACAGGCCAGAGGCTTGATGAGACAAACATAGATAAACTCTACTTTGTTGTAGAGCAATTACTAGGCAGGGAGGTAGACTGCTCTCAGAGCCAGGTTACCAACAGTGATGCAGTTTTGTTTTGTTGTTCTTCAGTAAATCAGCTTCTCCAAGCTTTTCCATAAGCTAATTCCTAAGTGTTTTAAGTGTTTTTCTCACAGTGGTGATGTCCAGGTTATTTCAGTTCAGTAGTTCCATCCTTGGTGAAAGCTGTTAAGTAAAAAAAATCACAATTAACTGAAGAAACAATAAATACTTCCTTGTTGAGAATTTTACACTCAAACATGCAAGCTTCAGAATTTCTTGATAATTTTAAGCACAGAACTTAATTCCAGGATGTTTTAAGTACGTAGTATGTTGTATTACAGTTAGTTAATACTGTTAATCAAGCAGAAGCAACTATTTTCTTACAAGAGAAAAACTGCAGGCAATTGCCAGATCAGCACACGAAAAAGATACTTTCAACATACAGCTGATCATTATTTTTTTTTTTAAGTCTTCTGCACCAGAACTCAAATTGTGCTAAATCTAACTGAAGTGTCCAGGTGGAGAACGCAGGATGAAGAGGGGTAAGAGCTGGAGAGCCTAATGGCAGGTATTTAGACCAACTGGATAGACAAGAGTTGGTCTCCAGGCAGAAAATGAGTCCAAACACATTAACACAACCCAAAGGATGAAACATACCCTACCTTCCAAAACCCAACAGCTGCCTGAAAGCATATACACTATGCTAAAAATGGAATTGTGGCTAGATGATCACAAATGACAGCATGGTTTACAATTCAGGATAAAGGCTTACAAACATATCACAAGACAAAACATTCACCTGCCAGCTATTTTTTTGAGCTATAACAAGGTGAGCGAAGTTGTACCAATGCTTATATATAGACAAGCCTTCTTCGAGACCTTATTCCCACTAGGAATCTCAATAAGCAGTCCAAGGAACAAGCTACTGTTTTCAAACATTGAGTTCAAAAAGGAACACACTTATCCTGACTGTATTGGGCTATTTTATCTCTGCCTCTCTAATTCTCCCCCTGCAGAGCACAAGGAAGGCATACTCCGAAGACAGCATAGGAGAGAAGAGCAGTGACAGCTGGGAGCCATCCAAAGTAAAGAAGGCCACTTGCAGGAGGTTTCCTCCCCCAGCATGGCATCATCCCCAACGCCAGGCTCTCTCTCCTGTAGGCTCTCACTGCTTCATTAGCTGTAAATAATGTAGCTTAGGAAGGAAGCAGAACTTTATTAACATTCAGAGAGGCCAGCACTGCACACTGAGACTCGATTTGCTGATTACCAGCTGCCAAGCCCCACCTTTTGTTCTGTCTCCCTCCTCAGTTTGGACATCCTAAAACATGACTTTTGCTCTAGTTCCTCACCCCTCAAACAGTGGAAATGAACAGTAACAAAATGTCACTGTCACCTTTGCTTCCAGTGCTAGAGAAGAAAATCCATTACATCCAGCCTAAAATCATCTCACGGTGTCCATCTGCAGCCCTGCCATCATCAGAGTATGAAAAGTGCAGTAGTTATGATGGAGTTGCTCAATTGCCTGACTCAAGGTCTTTCAGTCCAGTCTTACAAGATGCCTCCACTGCCATCATGTTCTCTGTCTCCTGTGGCTGCAAGACTAAACACTTTCATGTTGTGACTCTCAGGTCTGCTTTCATGCAATTTTATCTATCGCAGTGATTCAAGGCTGAAAGTAATCCACCTACAGCAGAATGTGTTTATACCAGGTGAAGGTAAACCTAGTCAGACCCTGATCACGCACACATACTACTTGTGATATGTTATTGCTCCATTGAGTTGTATGAAAACCTCAGTTAATCAAGAATACAGTTCCCCCACTGCTTGCCACTAGTGGATGAGGCAGCTGTAGATTGGCTGCAATCATGAGCATACACCACTATTTCAATATGGGAAGCAAAAGAGCTCCTACCGCTCTACAAACTTGGTCACTACTTGGCCTGGTCATTACTTTACAGTTAAATAAAATACTTCTGTACTTCAATCCTCAAGCCCAAACACTCTGCCAACATGCAAAGTGTCCTCTGCTGATAGACAATTTGATGCCTTCTCCTCCTCTGGAGCATAAAGAAAAAATGACTTTGAGTACTGTAGCTTCCCTGGCAACAGGGTATATAAAAGTCTGAGTGCTGAGTCTCAGCCCCCCTCAGAACACGCTGCTTACAGTAAGTATGTGCTACAGCTAACCTGTACTTTCAGTTGTGAAGGGTCAGCTAGATTTAAATGTGAAGAATTCCACAAGTCTCATGATGAGGTTTGTATGACTCCTTGTGAGAGCTGGAATACGGGAAAGCAGTCCCACACTCACTATTATTTTAGGAGGCAGAGATACCTCTTTTTAGAGGACATCAGTTCAAACACTGTAAGCCATGATCACAAAATTAGCCACTGGACAGACTAATTGGGAAGAGAGTCATCTACAAGAAGAAGAGTTTGTGGCTTCTCAGATCAGAGCACACAGGCTAAGCAAACCATGGTAGGAGGTCTGAAAATGAAGACCTACAGGAGAAGAAGAGTTTTTCAGAAAACATATTACCTCTTTCCAGCCAGTAGCAGAGAGTTCCTGGGACCCCTGCCAGCCATTTTTGTTGTTGTTGTTGTTTTTTTTGCTAACCACGATTTGCAATTTCTTCCAATAGAATCAATCATCCAAAACCATATTTTTTTCCACCCCCCCGGAGGTGATCATTAAAAACAAAACAACATAGTTTTGAGAGCGTTGTTCTTAGGATTACTTTGGAGTTCCTAACATGCACTATGGTCATATATAGAATGGGTGGCACTGCATGTCTCCATCATGTTAGAAAGTACCAAAACGGGTGACAGACATGCAGTGTTTGTTAGGTGTTTTTGGAAATATATGTATTATGGATATATTTACAAAATGTATATATATGTTGTAATATATACAACATATATATATTATAGATTATATATGTATAATATATGTATGTATGCATATATGTATACATATATATATATATAAAAATAGCTTAAGGCTATGAAATCCTCTACGCACACCAACACAACACACAGAGGTAGCCATTAAGAAAATTAAATCACACTGTGGTAAAAGTGTTGGCTAGCACCTTCAGCCAAGGGGCTGCCAGTGGTCTTACAGTTCTCAGCTCTTCCACTGCCAGGCACAGCTTTCCCTGGTTTCGTTTTATTGTTGTTTTGTGGTTTTTTTTTTTTTTTTTAAGTCACACAGATGTTTTTCCTAATCAAGAAACTTGACCTTTACCATCAATTGCACGTATTGGGCTGAAAGGAGAACTGTTTTTGCTGACAGTAAGAACAAAATGTAGATTCCATCTCCACTTTAAGTTACTGAGAGCATAAGCAAAGAAAGAAAAATACCCTGCCCTTTATTTTATTTTAGTATTTCACATGCAAGCCGTTTTTCTTGATTAGTTGGAAAAAAACACCAGGACGTGCCCAATTTTACACTATTAAAAACCAAAATAAAACAAAACAAAAAGCTGGGGGTGAAAGCAAAACAATGCTTTTCCCTCTGTCAAACAGCAGAGCCAGCATGTAATTTCCCCGGGGAACGTTAGGCAGCCTATTATCCCATTTGCTTCCCTTTTATTTTATGTAAATATAACACTCCGCTCACAAACGGGCCTTGTCTTTCGGGGACAACGAAGACATCGCCTCAGCGTTAGGGCCGCGCGGGCGGCCCCTCACCGGCCCCGGCCCGGCCGCTGGCGGCGGCACCCCGTCACACCGCCCCGGGCCGAGAGACCGCCGCTGCCGGGGGTGGCCGCGGCCGGTCCCATGGGGGATCCCGAGGTGCCGGGGGACTCGAGGCGGTGCCGAGGGACGCGAGAACCGGCCACAACCCCTAGGCCTGCCCGGTGTCCCCGACCCGGGCTGCTCCCGCCGCCGCCCGCCCAGCGCCCTGCTCCCGCGTGCTTGGCAGGCGGCCGGCGGGCGGCCATCTTGTCGGCCTCGCCGAGCGGCAGCCGCCCCGGCGCTCAGCGGCGCTCCCGCTGTAATTGGTTTCCCTAATTAGCCCTGTGGGCGCTAATCAGCCTCCCCCGAGTTTGCCTCACATCCCCGCTCCGCGGCCCGGTGGCGCGCTCACAGCGCCGGCCTTTTGTTTCCCCGCTCGCCGGGGAGAGCCGTGCCGGTCAGCTCCCCGCCGGGGCAGGGAGGGCGGCAGGCGAGGCTCTGGGGCGGGTGCCGCAGCTGCCCGGGCGGAGGGAGCCGATGTGGTGTTTCTGCTCAAAATAAATAAAAGGCTGCGGTAATGGCTTTAAAAAAAAAAAATTAGTAATCATCAAACGCCTCTCTCCAGGCCGTGCCCGCTGGGTGCCTACGGGCCCAGAGGTGCCTGTCCTATGGCCGAGGAGCGGGCGGCGGCACGGCCCGACTCGGCCCGGCCTGGGGGAGGCGGTGGGGAACGGAGCCGGTCCCGGTGGTACCGGAGCCTGGAGCGCTCCCCGCGGGGCCGCCGGCTCCGTCCCGGCCCCTCCCGGCTGCAGCGCGGGGTTCCCGTCCGCCCCGTCCCGTCCCCGCGAGCGGGAGCCCGGCGTTGGTGTTCTCAGCAGTTTAGATATTTTGTGCAACTCCCAATATTCACCCAAGCCTCATTACCACCTCTTAATGAGACCCCTTTACTCCGTGACGTGCAACCGCTCCATCTCATTAAGGAAATCGCTCTTCAATGCTGATTATTTTATTTGCAGCCATAATTATATTTCTTTCGGCTAAATCACGGTTTAATCGAGCCCACATGGAGGGCAGCAGCACTAATTACAGCGGGAGATGCGGTGGCGGTGGCTGTTCGCCTGCCCGGCCGGAGGAGGAGGCGCCGAGGCGGTCGCGGGCGCGGCGCTCCCCTCGCGGGGCCCGGCCGGGGGCAGGGCGGAGGGCCGGGGCCGGGGAGGTGGTCTCAAACACAACAACTTATTACTTCTAATTCCCCGACTGTCACCAAATCACCTGCACGAAACAAGAATCTAATTTGTTAAGCTGGCATTTCTGCAGATGGAAGATCGATTTTCTCTTTAGATTTCTCTAATTGAGTGAATATAGACGCCCCGAATTAGCCGCAGTCGGGCAAGAGGGAAAGGGAAGGGGAGAGGGAGGGGGAAAAAAAAAAAAAAGTCAACAAAAATCATCCTTGTAAAATAAGCCATATTACCTCTAGAATTGCCCCCAAAATAATAAAGGAAAGTGGATCGAAAGGTCCCAGATTGAGTGACAGTCATATTTCTGGAACTAACTGGTTTTTAAAAGAAAAGGTTAGGACGGGTGGAGAATGCTAAGTAACGGCGCGCGGGAGAGATGGCTGAGCTCTGAAATTGCTTACAGAATTACATTTGTTTTTCTTGTGATTTTATTAAAAGTCACTCCTCATCTCCAGAATGCGTGAAAATATCTACTTTCCACTCAGATACACCACATTAACTTGTTGGAGGCGAATTTGTTTGTTTGTCTATTTTATTTATTTGCCAGATAAGATTGATGCAGTCTTATTAGCGCTATATCTAGTTATAGGAAGAGATAAGGATGAGATGTTTTCTTTTTATTCCAATTACTAGACTTGTCACCTAACTGAATAACTGATATATGATTATTTATCTTGAGTAAATAGAAATCAGAAAAGCAGCGAACTTAACACATACAAACAAAATATGTATGTTTCTTATTACTATATACCACCTACGTAATTGAAGAGATTAAAACTACGGTGTTAAAAAGGAGAAAGTTAAATACTCCACGTCACTCCCCGATGTATATCCTTCCATTGCTATGCCTGGCGACTTTATTTATCTAGCCACTCGGGGAAAATTCGGATTAAAAAATACGCGAGTGTGTTAGATACATTCCTCAGATGTCAGAAGGAACAGTCTTCCTAGGACCGTACTGTTTCCCTGACCAGACATGTAGTTTAAAAGTGCTTTGTGCTGGCGTTCCCTTTGCTTTCGGGGTAACCCCGATGAGTCGTGTCTGACCGAAGAAGCAGAGTAATGCCGTGCGTTATGTTTGAGCTCGGCATCAAGTTTCTGAAGTTAATATTACGGCAAAAGACTGTACGTACATCCATCCATCCATACACACACACACACATACATACGTACATACATAGCTGGAAAGCGACGGGGAGGTGACTTTTGCGTATAGAGAGTTTATATTTGGACGGGGGAGATCGGGTTGGGGGGTGGGGGTGTCAGGCGTACCTTATATTAAAATAGCTTTTTCCCCATAAAAGACTGGTTGTCATAGTTCTGATGAAAATTAATTGATAGAAGCCATCCTTTCAATCTAAAGCAACCGCTTCGCTGTCGAGCGCTTCCCCGCAGCCTGCCAGCGAGGAGACAATCGGAGATGCTCCCTTTGACTTAGACGGAGTGAGATACAGATATTTAGGTAAATAAGCAAATAAGAAAACGGTGTTCTTAAACGTGTTTGAGAAAGGATGACAAGAGGTTCGAGCTTTCCCTGCCGTGCTCGGAAAGGCTATTTTCGAACATCAGACGGCTGCGTTTCATATCAGCTGCGATTGTTCTTGCCTCGGATGTGTTTAAACTTCATAAAGTTGCTTTCAAAGAAGTATATTTATTACAGCTACAAAATGCTGCTTGCAGCCTAATGTCGTAAAGCAGCGATGATCATCATATTTAGCTCTGACTAGAATGAATAAATTGGGATCTGTAGCTGCTGGCAACCTTGTCCTTCATTTCCAAATAAGTCATTTTATTTTTTCGAGAGGGTTGATTGAAATAAAAACACGTGTTTATGTTTTTCCATTTCTTAACTCCAAATTACGCCTAACGAAAGGATATAGTTTGATTTGTCATTTGTGTTTAGGCTATGCCGATGTGGAAAAGTAAACAGGAGCCTAAGTCACTTGATTTGTTTTCTGTAAGCAAATAACACTCAAAAGCATAGCTGTAATTTACAATGAATTAAAATTGATTCTTTTCATCAGGCAAGAAAATAGGGAAATGTGAGGTCGTTAATTATTGAGGGAGGCGCTTCTCATTAAAGCGAACAATGTTACAATGCAGCACTGAGGAGCGGGAATGTGAATAATAATATCCGATATTTCAGCGCTGCTGTCTGGAAATACCAAAAAAGCAGCGCGAACAAGCCAGGCAACCAAAAGTTACATTTGATAAACGCTGGGAGCGTGTGCTAAGTGTAAAAAGCAATTACATTGCTCTGCATACAGCAGTCGCCTTAACTGGATGGATGCTCAATAAATACATAAATAAAATATCAAATTACAAACCTGATCAGCCATTTACGCCAAGCCACCCCGCTGACTTTAGCAGTTTAACCTTATTTTATCGTGTTTCTTGCTCCAAATATAATTATTCTGGTAAAAGAAGGTTCTGTTCCTAAATCAGAGCAGAATTGGTTAAATACACTTGTTTATATTACAGCCTCATTCAATCAGGGCTTGAGTTTAGCTGGGAGGGGAGGGAAAGAGCTCTGGGGGCTGGAAAGTTCTCTACCCTTTTTTTCCAGGGTCACAGCATTGGAGAATTAGGGTTATATTGCCTTCCGAGGCGGCCCGCCCCGATCCCGCAGCCCTTACTCAGGCGGGTCGGGCAGCCTGGGCAGGAGGCGGGGGGCGGCGGCCCCAGCCGGGACCCCGGGATCGGGCCCGCTGAGCGCCTCGCGGAAGGGAAGGAGAGGGAAGCGAGGGAGGAGATGATCTCCCGGTGCCAAGCCCCTTGGCAGGCGCTCCTGTACGAAATTCAATCTCTATTTTTTATGAGAAGTAAACTGTCTAAATAAATTTTATTAGGGGCAACCAATATATTTTCTGGTAGTTCCCTTTGTTCCAGTTCTACGTGTGTGTAACAATCTAAAACCTATTTATTGAGGAAAAATCACTGGATCCGTCATAGAAAATCCTTTTACTTTGCTCTGAAGTGATTTCTGAAGACACTCTCGTCACTCTGAAGATTTTGGGCCATTGTGCTAAAGCCTTTCCTTGTTAGGAACTTCAGTTCCTATGATCATGTGGGGAATACCGTAAATTATAACAGGGAATGGACTTGACTGGCAGTTTTCTGGCTACGCTGGGAAAATAGAAAGATGACGGGGAATAAAATCCTTGTAAATACATCTACAACGCTGCCCAGGTGAATTCAGGCACTTGACAAAACAAGAGTGTGCGGAAGCAGAATGTGATTAGAGTATTTTACATATACCCCATTGTCATTTTCTCTCTGACACGCTTAAGTGTCAGCCCTGCTCGCTCTTTTCCCTCCTGCAGACTTCCTTCTCCGATTTCCCCCCTTCCCTTAAGACGATTGTGCTCTGAAGTCTTGGAAGAAATGATTTAGTTTGTTTATACTGCTATAAAAATCAAGAGCAATAGAAAAGTCATAAAATGAAGCGCGCTATCAATCACACTGCAACATTGTTATTCAGCAGTTACTAACAGAGATTGATAATCCTTTGATTTCATCCCATTGTTATTACTCTGATGTGTCTGCACATTAACTATTACACATTTATTTATCGACCTGAAACACACAACAACACGGAATAGATACACACGCACGCCGTGCGGCTGCCCGCAACGCGCTCCGCAGAAGCAGGCTGCACGCACCTGCACCGCCCGGCTCTTTCTGCCGGCAGCGGCGGCTAAAAACGGAGCCCCCGACGGCCCCCGGCCGAGCCCGGACCGCTCGCCTGACTCCGCAGCGGAGTCGCGGCGCCCGCGCCCCGGTAGGGCCAGCACCGCCGCAGCGGAAAAAGGCCGTGCACCGCGGGGGCCCCGCCGGCCTCTGGCCGCCTCTCCGCCGGGCGAGTGCTCGGCCCGGCCACGCACCGCTCCGACGAGGGCTTCGCGGGCTCCGCTCCGCGGGTTCCGCGACCCGACAGTGGGCTGGGAGGGCGGCTCTCGGGAATTTTCATCGCCGGGGCTTCCCCTCCTCCGCCGGAGCTGCACGGAGACAATAATTTGCAAAGGAAAAAAAAAAAATAAAGCAAAAGAAATAAGCCGTCGCCGCCGCCCCCCCACCCCGTATAACCGAAAAAAAAAAAAAAAAAAAAGAGAGAGAAAAAAAGAACAAAAAGAAATCCCGAAACTCCCACCCCACCTCCACCTTTCTCTCTCTCTGTCTCTCCAGCTAAATTGTGGCCCGGCTCTGGGTCTCTCTCTCCCTGCTCTTAGCTGTCGTTCCCGGGCAGCCAGGTTCATTGCGACAGCCCGACGTCTCGAAAGCTGAATTGAATCAATGCAGCCAAAGATCTGAGCAGGGAGGAGGGAAAGAAAAAAAAAAAAAAGGCAGCAAAACTGCCCTAGAGATCGGTCGGCCGGTTCCTTTGTCTCCTTGTTCAGTCGCTGCCGAAACCCTGCACATCTGAGCTGCAAACAAAACCACTCTTACATCTGTTCGCATGCAGTATTTACAATGTTTTGTGTAAGTCAATTGGACGGCGGAAAAAAAGGCCATTGGCGCTGTATTATTTAACACAGACTTCACTGGGCTCCCTTTTTGGTGGAAGCTTTATTTGCACTAAATGAATAATCTTAATTGCATCACTTTTGAATTAAAAATCAATGTTAATCAAGTTGGAAGTAGTAAATATCAGTTTTCATTGTGCCTGGGTAGAGGGTATATTTCTTGTTTTGCAAATAAAAATACAAGTCAAATAACTTTAAAAGGGCATTATGTTCTGCTACAAATACAATTGAAACGGATTGTTTAGGAGCGGATCAGAAATGGTACAGAATTTTGCACTTAATTTCCTCAGTTATCATTTACAATAAGAACCTCTTGGCTTGACAGCCAAGTCTAAACAGTAGTAAATTAGTACAAATTTATACTGATTTTACTCTAATAATCGTAATAAAAGCTTATAGATTTGGCACTAATTACATAAATGCCTAATGATCTTGAAAATTACTCTGGTTAGAAATATATTACTAATCTAAACTTTGTTGTTGGCTGGCTTTGAAAAATCAGAACATTAGAAATGGTTCGCTTCACTTGTGCAAAGCACTTTAAATTGTTCAAGTAGTTTAACATATTCAAGAGGAAAATAAAAAGCATTTAACTTTATTTACTGCTTTAAATTGAGTTTGCAGGCGAGCCGAACTTGGAAACTTTAACCGAAAAAAGAGGCTTACGGGCTCTCACATCTCGGCCGGGAGGGCAGCGCTCCCCGGGCTGCTGGGACGCGCCGTGTTTGGCTCCCTTTCGACCGAGCTGCCGTGTGCTTGTGCGCTGAGCACACGGGGAAGGGGCTGGCGGGCAGCCCCGGGGGGCCATGGGGCCCCGGCGCGGCCCGGGTCGCTCGGGGGGCACTCGCCGAAGTTTCTCTCCCCTCGCCGCCCCGCAGCCGTCGGGGCCAGGCGGGCGAGGGACGGATCCTGCCCGCCGCCCCCGACCCCCGCCGCGACCCCACTGGCGAGCGGGGCCAGCGCTGCCCGCCCGGCCGCCCGCACCCACCCGCTTGCATCCCCCCCTGTGCCGCGGGGCTTGCGAGACACCCCCGGGAGCCAGACCTGGTCGGGGCAGAGGGTGCGCTCCGAGGAGGCATTAAAGAAAAAAAGAAAAAAGAAGAAAAAGAAAAGACAATATATATAAAATAATAATAATAATAATAATAATAAATCAGAGGTGACCCGGAGCTGGGAGCGGGGTGGCCAGTGTGCTTTTGGAAGAGAAGGGAGCAGGGGAGAGGGGGAGGGCGGGCGGCGGAGGCGAGCGGAGCAGGGGAAGGGAGCGGCGGCGCGGTGCGGGCCGGGCCGGGCGGCGGGAGGCCGGGGCGGCGGCGGGCGGGCGGCGGGCGGGCGGAGCGGGGCGCTCCGGGCGCTGACATTTGCAGGCTGCCCTCCTGATTGGTCCCTGCGCCGAGCTGCTCACGGGTTCATTGAAGTGTTAAGCACCTCCCCGTCTCTCTAAAGGACATTATAATGCAAGAGACCCCCTTTTTAACCACACACCGAATTTTCTTTCATTTAGGCGATCTGTATATATCTATATCTTATATCTTATATCTTATATCTATTTTAAATAACTTAAGGCCGCTAAAATTTGGGGGGGAACAGCCTTCGCCCTGGAGCGGTGCGCGATGCTGTCTCACGCCGACCTCCTGGACGCCCGTCTCGGTGAGTTTCCCCCAGCACCCCCCCGCCCCGCGGCGGCTGCACCGGCGGCGGCGGCGAGCGGGGAGGAAGCTGGGGCAGGAAATTGACAATTTGTTCCTTATTTTACCTTAATGCGATCTAAATGGGCTAATTCCTTTAAAAGTAATTGTACTGTATTAAAGTTTAATTTGATTTAACATCGTCTTTAAAAAAAAAAAAAAAAAGAGAGAGAGAGGGACACCTACGGAGTGCGTAGATCTACAGCGAGTTGTGGATCATTTAATTTCTTTTTCCCTGTTTTTATACACATACCTATACATTATTGCGAGTGATGAGTATATATGATGAGTATTATTATTTTAAGACGGATGAGCTTGATGGTATTTACGAAGGAGTTCGGGGTGGCCTTTTCCTGCTTGCCTGCTCGCATTCTTCTCTCTTTTCTTTCTTTAAAAAAAAATAGGAGAGAGAGGGAAAAAAAAAGAAATATATTTATCTACCTACTTATGGTTATTCATGCGCTGGTTTGGAGGAGCGGAGGGAGGAGAGGGGAAAGGTGGCCAGGCTGACCGACGTCCCAGCACATCTGTCGGGGAGGTGAAGCTGCCGGCAGCGGGGCGGCGGGGGTCTCATTTCTTTCCCTCTGCCCCTTCCTTTCCTCCGCCAGCTTGGAAAGCCCCAAGCCGAGCCCGGTAAAACTTGCCCTCCCCCCGCTCCCCTCCCTTCGTCGCGTTAGGGGAGGCCCGGCGGGGAGCTGGTTATTTAAGGGGGATGAGGGGAGGCTCGCCCTAAAGTTTTCTCTCCCCCGCTCCGTGTCGCGCCGGGCCGGGGGCTGGGGCTGGGGCTGGGGCTGTATGCCCCTCGCCGGCTCGGCGCGCTGGAAAGCGGCTCCGACGGACACCTGCGGGGCTGAGCCCGAGGCCGCCCGCCCGGCTGCAGGGGAGTGACCACGGCTTGTTTGCTTCTGCAGGGATGAAAGATGCGGCCGAGCTGCTGGGACACCGGGAGGCGGTGAAGTGTCGGCTGGGCGTAGGGGGCTCGGATCCGGGGGGACACCCGGGAGATATGGCCCCCAACTCGGACACGGTGGAAGGGACCACCCTGCTGCCGGGGGAGGACATCACCACGGTGGGATCCAACCCCAGCTCCTTAGCCGTCAGCGCCAAAGACCCCGACAAGCAGCAAGGCCAGCAGGGCGGCCAGAACCCCAGCCAGGCTGGGCAGCAGCAGGGGCAGCAGAAGCAGAAGCGGCACCGCACCCGCTTCACGCCGGCGCAGCTCAACGAGCTGGAGAGGAGCTTCGCCAAGACCCACTACCCGGACATCTTCATGCGGGAGGAGCTGGCCTTGCGCATCGGCCTCACCGAGTCCCGGGTGCAGGTACGAACAGCCCCCCCCCCCTCCCCCCCCCCAAAAAAAACCAACCAACCAACCTCAACCCCTCCTCGCAACGCCCGCCCCCGCTGGTCCCTTCCCCAAAGGCACCCGGCGACGCCGGGGGTGGCTCCAGGCAGGAGGGGGGGGGACAGGAGGGTGTGTGGGGGTCTCCCCCAAATCTCGGTCGAGGAAAGCTGCCTCTAAACGCAACAGTTTGGGCAGAAAACCTCGAACCGCGCTGACTCCCGCCCCTTTCCGCACGCGAAACCAGAGCTGTCCCTGCCCAAAGGTGGCGGCACCGGGGGCTCTGCACCCCGGGGCGCCCCCTCGCCCCCCTGCACCCACCCGCATCGCCGTGGTCCCAAGCGGGGCGCGAGTGGAGCCGCCCCCTCCCCGCAGCCCACGCGTGGGCTCGGAGCGGGGCAGGAGACAGCGGGGGGGGGGGAGGCAGGTCTCTGCGGCAGGTCCGCGGTAAGGGGCGAGCCCGCAGAGCCAGGGCATCGCCCCGGTTTGCCGGTGCCGGTGCCTGGCGGAGGCGAGGCTGCGCTCCTGCTCCCGTTCCCGTTCCCCGTCCGCCCCCCCCGGGGCTGCTGTCCGGGGTCCTGGCGGCGCCGCCGCTCCCCGGAGGGGCTGCGGGCAGCGGGGCTGCGGGGAGAGGGCACCTGCATCCGCGCGGTTGTGTCCGGAATCGGAGTCCAGCCCCGCTTTTGGTGTCAGGTACGGCGGGGAAGCGAGTAGGGTGCATTTCCCACCGGGGTGTATTTCCTCCGTCATGCCTAAAGCCCGTGCTTACACGAACACGCGCATGCACGCAGGGATGCACACGTAAGAGACCGTTTAGCCCCGCAGATTGGGGAGAAATTTGGGGAAGGGAGAGATGGATCTCGCTGCCAGACCACTCAGGCGCGAGATTTGCGGGCTGATTTAGCGGCTGCCCGCCTTGAGCCTCGCCAGAGGCACGGAAACGCGCACAAAGATGCGCTGGGGATGCGCTCGGAGCCGCGCACCGGCAGCGCCGCCGCGCTTTGCCGGAGCCGGAGCTCAAAATCCCCCTCGGCGAGCCCGGGCTCCTCTGCTAAACACAGGCACGCTGACAGAAATGCCTGAGCAGAAACTGCCCCCGTTGCCGAATGTGACAGCAAATGCACGTCTGCTTTTAAAAAGTAAAACAATTTGACCCAGCGTACACGGGACTGTAATTAGTTTAAATTAAGAAAGAAATTAGATTCACAAATAAAATATAATTGGACAACTGACTGCGAAAAAAAAAAAAAAAGAAAACGAGGTCTATTAAACTTTATTGGGTTTCCCAAAGGTTAATGATACCAATTTCAATATTAGGAGTGTGGTAAATGAAGTAAAATATAAAATATAAAATGGAAATAGTTATTTTCTAACAGCACATCAAAGAAATTCGTAGGAAGAAAGACAAAGTGTTTTAATGGTCTCAGCATAATCTTAAACCGATGATAATAGCTCGAGACTGCTGATAAAAACAGTTTAATAGAGTGGCAATTTAAATATTTTTTACAATAATGTTCTGTAGTTTAAAAAGTAATCAGATCAACACAACCTTCTTAATTAACACTTCAGAATGATTAACATTATGTAATCTAGTGCAAAATAATTTATGTAAAATGTATTTACTTCACAATCTACTGTATCACTGCTCCTTGACCAAATTTAAATTAAATAGTAATTGGTTTATGTTCTTATACGAGTACTTTATAGTTTTCTTTATAGTTAACAGATTGCCTACACATTCCTTGCAGTACGAGGGCTCCATGCTGATTAAGAAGTGATCTAAATAGTTAATTTATAGCGGCTGTATATGTTTTTAAGGGTTTTAGATGCTAGGATAAATTACCTCTTCCCTCGTCTTAGATCTGTATTTAATGTATATGATACATTTAAATAATTATTAAAGCGGCTGGTGCTTAAACGGGAGTCCAATTCCATGTCTGATATTGCTCTGCTTTTCAGGCTGGTGTAATAAAACCATTCTTTTTATAGCATGCCATTATTAGAAACCAATTTCAGAATTATTTATAACCTGGAATGGCTTATTAAGCAGCAATGCGAGAATCATGCAAATTACGCGATCAAATGCAATATAATAAGCATAATCATTAGTCTCTAGCACGGATTAATTAACTTTCAATATTTTATTTACATAAAAACCAAATCAGTGAAATAACTTCTGCACAGTCAGGCTTGCCTTTCAATATTTTATACGAACAAAAATAATGTGCTGTAATTCCATTGACCGTGTCCCCCACAATGGTCCCGTCACCTGCCACATCTTAATAGGGGACAAGCTGAGAGTATTTTCTAGTTTTCTAATGGAATGAGAAATTGCATTTTCTTCCTCTCCCAGCACTATTAAAGTGTAATGAATTCGGCCCAGAGTTCACGGCTGGCTGATCGAAATGAACCTGAGATCTGAGCTTTAATACAGCTCTCCAGATTTCCTACCAAATCTTCACATTAATCATCCGCTGGATTCCAATGAGATCTTCATAAAGCTTTGGCTCCTGGAAAGAAAAAAAAAAAAAAAAAAAAGGAAAAGAAAACAAAAAAGAGGAAAAGTGATATTCTCTCCCCTTCTCTCTCTGTTTCTAACACATTTATAGCTGGGGAATTAAACGGGTTATATATTTTAAAATACATTTACAGTATGTCTATATTACTGTAACAGTGGATATCATCAAGGTAGATTTTTAGATTCCAACGTCCATTAGATTGTCACTGTTGTATTAACAATTTTCAGGTGCTAGTTGCATTTTAAAAGGAGTCCAAAGTTGCCAAATGCTCGTGGTTAATATATTTCTAGAGTTGTCATGTGTGCATTTTCAAAATCTCCCCCAGGTTTTCTCTGCATTTTAATCTGTCATGCACTAGTTTTCAACTGGAAACATTCACATTTTAAAAGCATATGCAGTATAGCTATGAACTGAGGCGATCAGACCTGATGGAGATTCTTTACAACACCAGTAAACCATGAAACATAAAAGATTTTGTAGCCGCAATTTAACTATTAACCCTAAAACATAATTGAACACGATTTTTCGATTATTCATATAACATTTAGTTCCTTAACAGCTGCTCATTCCCGCTAATGGGCGCGGGTATTTCTCAGCGCAGGTATCTAGCATTAAACGAGAAACTCCAGCAGGTCGGGGGACAGTAGCGCTCCTCCGGATTTCAAGCGGACTCCTTTTTTATTTTTCATTTCCCCCCTCCCCCCCGTAACAAGCATCCCGCTGCTCTCGGTGACGGTGCAGCGCGACCCACAAAACCATCACTGCCCCGAGCAAAGCACCCGCTCACACCAAACCCCCTTGTGCTAAAACAACCAAAACCAAGCGGCTGCGCCCGGGGGGGCTCGGCCGGGGTCCCCCCCCGCTGCCGGCCGGGGGTCGCCTCCCAGGGCGCCGAAGCTCTTCCACGCCAGGGCGGGAGCCGTGGCCCCGTCGTTTATTTCCGTTTGGCATCACTGTTGTTATTATTTTCTCTTTCGGGGGGAGGCCGGGCACGTCTCCCCGTGCCTCGCCTCCTCCCGAGCGAGGAGGCTGCAGGCAGCTCGCTCCCGGGACGGGGGCGTTGAGCCCTGGCGCTCCCCAAAATCCCGGCAGCTTTCTCAGCCAACCCGTGGCGGGGCAGCCCGTGGGGCCGGGCCCACGCAGGCTGCGACAGCGACCGGGGACAGGCCCCGGGAGGGCGAGAGGGGACAGCGGGGAGAGGAGCGGGCGGAGAGCCGGGGGAGGCTGCCAGAAGCCTCCTTCCTCCGAACCGCGCCTCCGCGGAGGGTGGTGACCCCGGCGGAACCCGAGGGGCTGGGAGGCCTCCCGGCGGGGCTGGCAGGCACCCCGACCCCGCTCCCAGCACCCCCGTCCCGGCCTCGGAGCCGGCGGCGGGGTGCGGGGGCTCCGCGCCCCCTAGCGCCGCGCCGGGTGCGCCCCGTCGGGGCGGGTGTCGCTAACGGAGCTGTCGCTGCCCTGTTCCCCCTTGTGTCCCCCTCCCTTCCCGTGTCCCCGACAGGTCTGGTTCCAGAACCGTCGGGCCAAGTGGAAGAAGCGCAAGAAGACCACCAACGTCTTCCGCGCCCCGGGCACGCTGCTGCCCACGCCGGGGCTGCCGCAGTTCCCCTCGGCCGCCGCCGCCGCCGCCGCCGCCATGGGCGACAGCCTCTGCTCCTTCCACGCCAACGACACCCGCTGGGCCGCCGCCGCCATGCCGGGGGTGTCGCAGCTGCCGCTGCCGCCGGCGCTGGGCAGGCAGCAGGCCATGGCGCAGTCCCTGTCCCAGTGCAGCCTGGCGGCCGGGCCGCCGCCCAACTCCATGGGGCTCTCCAACAGCCTGGCCGGCTCCAACGGCGCCGGGCTGCAGTCGCACCTCTACCAGCCCGCCTTCCCCGGCATGGTGCCCGCCTCCCTGCCGGGCCCCAGCAACGTGACGGGCTCGCCGCAGCTCTGCAGCTCCCCGGACAGCAGCGACGTGTGGCGGGGAACCAGCATCGCCTCCCTCCGCCGCAAAGCACTAGAGCACACAGTCTCCATGAGCTTCACCTAATGGCCGCCGCCGCCCCGCGCCGCCGCTGCCGCCCCCGACCTGCGACCCCGCCTCGCCCTCCCCCGGATCCTTTCCCGTCCTTGTCCCTGTCCCCGTCCCCATCCCTATCCGCATCCCCATCCCCATCCCCGTCCTCATCCCCAACCCAGTCCCCATCCCCGTCCCCGGATCCGTCCCCATCCCAATACCGTCCCCGTTCCCATCCCCATCCCCAAACCAATCCCCATCCCCGTCCCCGGTTCCTTCCCCATCCCAATACCCGTCCCCGTTCCCATCCCTAACCCCATCCCCAACCCAATCTCCATTCCCATCTCCAACCCAATCCCCATCCCCGTCCCCGGATCCGTCCCCACCCCAATACCCGTCCCCATCCCCACCCCCACCCCCACCCCCACCCCCATCCCCGTCCCCGTCCCCGTCCCCGTCCCCGTCCCCGTCCCCGTCCCCGTCCCCATCCCCATCCCTATCCCCGTCCCCGTCCCCGTCCCCATCCCCATCCCTATCCCCATCCCCGTCCCCAACCCAATCCCTATCCCTATCCCCATCCCCGTCCCCAACCCAATCCCTATCCCTATCCCCGTCCCCGTCCCCATCCCCATCCCTATCCCCATCCCCGTCCCCAACCCAATCCCTATCCCTATCCCCGTCCGTGTCACCCTCCCCACCCCTGCCCCCGCGCCCGTCCCTATCCCCGTCCCGGAGCCCTGTCTCCGGCTCCGTCCCCAGCCCCGGCCCCGGCCCCCGCCCCGGCAGGCCCCCGCCTTCCCCCACCTGACTCACCAGGGAGTCGACTCAGGATCTGAAATCAGACGCCAACGGACTGGTTTGCGGGCCGAGCACCCCCCACCCCACCCCACCCCGCCCTACCCCACCCCAACCCTCCCCGTGCCCCCTCCTCGCCCCCCGACGGCCGCCTCTCTCCGGCGGCCGGGGGCACCCCGCTCCCAGCCCTGCCTCCCGCCCCCGCCCCATCGCCACGACCCGCCGGCCGTCCGAGCGGCCTTGCAAACAAATGCGATTTGGTTTTGGGTTCGGTTTATTTCTCAAGAGTAGCGATCTCCCGCCGGCCCCGTCCGCGGCGAGGGCAGGGTCGGGCGGCGCCCGGCCCGGCAGCGCCGTCGGGGGTGGCTGGGCGGGTGCGCGGAGCGGTAGGAAAAAGCCCGAGGGAAATCAAATCCATTTTGATTGCATTTATAAACGAAAGTGAGAGAGAAGGGGATAAAAAACATAATGTTTTGTTTCTTTTTTTTTTGTTAGTTTTTCTTTTTTGTAATCGTAGAATACGCGGAAAAAAAAAAAAAAGGAAAAAAAAAAAAAGCAAGAGCACTTCCCTTTTTCGGACCTTTGATTTCGTGACAGTTGAGTTGCCAATCTGCCCCACGTTTATTTATGCATTTATTTACGTTCCTGCTGCTATTGTCCCTCCTGCATCTTCCGCTGCCGCCGGCGGAGGCGCCCGCCGCGGCCGCGGCCCCCGCCCCGCCCGTGCCGGCCCCGCGGCCCGCCCGCCTGCATGTGCCGGTCACCCCGCCGCAGGGCAGGGCCGCTGGAGGAATGAGCAAACAATGTGAAATAGGATGTTTTGTGTAGATGAAGCATTCTTGTTACATGCTGGTCGATTCGTGCTATGTTTTAACTTATTGTCTGTGCTAATTTATTGAATTTTGCGTTTCATAATAAATGTTTGAGCTAATATAAAGCATATCATTTGACTTTTCCGGACAAGTTTATATCAAGTTAATGTAAATGGATAAATAAAATCATTTTCAGTATGTGATATGAAGAATTATGGATTTTGGTGTGGCGTGTGAGATATGAGAGGTGTTTTGAACCGCAGGCAAAAAGGAAAAAAAAAAAGAGGAAAAGAAAAGAGAAAAAGAAAAGAAAAAGACAAGATTTCTTGCCTTCGGAATCACAGATTCCTTTGTCATACTTTTGGGGATGGTTTGCTTGCTTGAATTTTGCATTGAAGCGTTTCATCTATCACAATTTTAATACTTCATGATTAATAAACTTTTGTTAATCTTTCTGCGTAACTGGCCTCTCCACTGCAAGAGATGGAAAGTTCCGCTGCGAAGCGAGGCGCAGGAAAAGCGGGAGCGGGTGGCAGGCACGGGACGGGTGGGGATGGGACGGGACGGGGAAGGGACGGGAAGGGGATGGGACGGGATGGGACGAGACGGGGGTCTCTTTGCCATGCATCTTCGTGGCAGCTCTGAATGAGTGTGTGGCTGCCGGCGGGGCTAATCCCACGGAAGAGAAAACACTCGATTTAGTCCTGTGCAAACTTTGACACGGGGGGTGGAAATGGAGAACTTTGTCAAGCATCTCACAGCCCATTTTTCTCTTTTTTTTTTTTTTCAGTGCAATGCACTGAGATCTCTTCCCCTTGTACATCAATTACACACCTCTTAATTACACACCTGAGAGTGCCCAGCTCCATAGGCACCCGCAGAAGGGTCCTTGCCTGCTCCAAAGTGCATATTACGTATGCATATTTAATTTAAAAGAGAAATAAAAGGAGGATAAATTATTGGAGATCCAGGCCAGGAGTGAGTCCACTGGGGGTCACCCAAGGAAACAGTTCCGTGCCCTTTCGCAGGAGCCCACAGGCCTGGGCACCCAAACAGCCTGGGATGCTCATCCTGTGGCAGGCCAGGAGAGATGGGTCCCGTACCACAACCCACACCACGAGGAATGCCTGGGGTGAGAAGGTGCCGTGCCCTGTCCCTCTTTCCATCCTTCCCTCTCCTCCCCAGCCCAGCCTTGGGCCAAACAGCTGCCCCTGGGCTCGCAATCAGAGATTTGAAATCATCTGAGATGGAGGTTGGGGTGCATAGGGTGTGTGCGCCCCGTTATCCCACGTCCCTCGGTCTGCCCCATCCCACAGCACTCCTTTCCCTGTGCCGCAGCCTGCAGGGAGGGAAAGCATCTCTCCACCTATACGTGGAGGAGAGCAAATGTCGCTCTGCTCCTTCCAAATGTATGGAAGGCTGTTTACAAGCATGTAATTTTTACGGCTGCTTTATATCGCTATAAGCAAGACAGCTTTATGATGTAGGAATGTAGTAAAGTGCGGTATGGAAGATCTTTAAAAAATATGTGCTTTTTAATGGTAGAGAAAAATGCTCTCTCTGGCTGGGGGCAGGGGATTGAGACACAACATGTAGCATCTAGCTCTTGACACTGAACATCTCAAGTCTGTGGAAGAGGCCCTGCAAAGGTCCTTCTGGTTAATTCTCGCTCCTAAAACATCCATCATTTCCTCCATATTCTAATGAAAGTGTTGTCCTGGTTATGAGCAAAGCTTTTTGATCCTACCCAACTTTGATACAACATTTGTTTCCATGGCAATAGATCTTCGTGTTCTGAGTCCTGGAGATTTTTGAAATTATACATACCCTTAGCACCAGCTGAAGCTTTGCAACATAAAACATCTACGCTGATGCTCTTATGTGTTTAACATGGATGAAAAGAAGGGGACTACAGGTTTCACTCATACATGTTACAGGTTGTGTGTGAATGATTTTATTACAAAATCTCACTCTCACTGATACTAAAATAAAATAAAATTAAAAAAAAAAATAATTAAACCATGCTGACCAGTTCTACCTAGCAACAGGAACAGCTTTGCTTCATTCGCATAAAGTGATCAAAATAAATGAGTGAAATCCATATACATCGAGGGGAAACATTTACGCTGAATAACAATTAGTCTACTACCTACTAAGTAGCTAACTCTGGGCTTTGGGGGCTGCTATGATCTGGGCTTGTTTGCTTACCTTAAGGTGTGTTTCAACCCTGAGCAATTCCACTCAGCTTGTAAATAGACTCTGATTTAAGTTTATATATATGGATTCATTTCTACACCAGCACACATCCACATAGGTTTACTTCCCTCTAAACACAACATCACCTCTGAAGTCTGAGGAATATACATAACGATAATGTCACCGAACCTTTCATTTGCTCTCTTGATGAAATGCTTTGACACTCTCTCTCTCCTGTCTTACTGCCCTGAAATCCCCCTGGAAGGCCGAACCTGCTCCTGCCCGCAGCTGGAGATTGCATTCGCTGAGCAGCTATTAACATCGGAAGAAAGTTTTTGCAAGGAAAGAGATCAGATGACATTGCAGCACAGATTATATTATTGTACTAGCAGCAATGATCCCTTCTCCTAGAAATGAAAATGTGGTTTAATTTGTGTTGTGGTCCTTAAATTTTCATTTTTCAGAATAAAAACCTCCGAACATGAAAATGTATCTTACGGTAATGGAGGTATGGCAGTTAACCTGTCAGTTGAAAGTATGTAACCTTCCTTTTCTCCTTTTCATGACAAAGGTAATCTCATCTGAGGGCATTTATGTGAAGAAATAACAGCATGGCATGGTGAAACCACTGGCTCATTAATCCTGGCATCTACTTCCTGCAGGGTATCTTGATTAGTTAGATTCATTCATCGGGTATTTCGGAGTTTCTGATTTCTCACCACTGGCTAGGCTCACTGAGTTCAGGCTAAATTGAGCCAGAAGCAATGTTTATTAGTAATTTTGTAATACAGACTACCCTAATAATTCAGGACAAATATCTCATCTGAAATATATCCATTCACCCTAACACCTAATGCCGTTTGCAGCTGTGTTCGGAGAGAACTGAGGGAACACAAGTGATTGGGCATGTATTTTCTAAATTATTAATATGAGAGCTAATAGAGAACTCCTCTTCATTTCCAATGCCAGAATTAAGATCCTTTTCCTTAAAGCAAGCCCTGGCACAGAGGGGACCACCTCCTGCCTACTGCCAACACCCCGCACGGGCGGGTTGGCCCAGGAAGCGCAGCCTCCTCAGCCTTCCAGTGTGAAGGTGAAAGGGAGAACAAAGGAATTTTAGTTTCTCCCTCCTGAGTGTTATGAGCATGGGAGAAGAAAGAGAAATCCCTAGAAATTAGTATCCTGAAATGGCACAGATCTATCCCAACTCTTTGGTAGCTGCAATAGGGTTGCAGCTGATACAAAAGAGACACAAGAGCAAAAGCCCCGATGCTGCGGCCTTGAAGACTACGCTTTCCCACCTGAGAGTTAAGCAGATAAGTGTACGACAATTTGCAGGATTGGTACTCAAAACTGTTCTGCCAGAAAGCATTTCTCCATTTCATAAAATCTCTTCCCTAAAAGAAATAAGAGGACCACACATGGATCACACACTGGCTGCAGCTTGTGTCACCTCAGCTCATCCAGTCGTAGGTCAGATCCAGGGCCTGGAAGCCAGTCTGACTCCATGACCACACATAAGGTACCCCAAAATCTCTGGGCAGGGCAGCTGACAGTCCTGGCTTGACTTAGAGAAGCAGGGTTTAGCCACTAAATATGTAGAACCTACACGATCCTTTTAAACATCACTGCCTGATCATCACCCGGGGCAGTGATGCCATGAGAGGAGGAAAACCAGGGTGCAGTGGAGGGGGAGTGCATGGACAGCACTGTTTTAATTTAATTGTCGCCTCATCATGACAAGAGCATTGGGGGGGTGGGGGGGGTGTTGATTAACCATCACTCTTTGGTTTGAATAGGGCTCAGTGAGCACATTAACAGCCCCATGTAAGGCCCTATGTGAGATTTACTTCTACTCCTCAGAGAAAAAAACGGCAGGAGGGTGTCTCTCTTTTCATCCTCCTCACAGCCAGGGCTCACGCACAGATGAGCCCGCCTTTGTCTTCCACCTGGGATGCTGTATAATGGTATGGGTGGGAGGTCGCCTCTCTTATTTGCCAATAAATTGTGCCTGCTTCAGCTTCTCCTGGGACCATGCTTGAGGCTCAAAAACTCTGCCTCACTTTCATCAATGCTCATGCTTAAAAGCATTTTTTTTTTTTCCAGAGCTAAAATTATGCTTTTAGGAGCTTTGAAATCTGCCAGAGGAGAATTGCTCCTCTGGAGGAAGGAGTCCAGAGACATTTGCGCAGGACTTGCCACTCGAGGTTACACAACTGCTCTGCAGAGATCCTCACCCTCCTGCGAAGGTCAGAGGGAAAATGCAGAATATGCTTAACACACTGCCTGCGAGGGTGATGCTCCCTGCTGACCCCCATACGCGGTTTGTGCCTTGGAGTATGAAGTCTGATTAGCCTTCTCTTGCAGCGCTGGAAGCATCATGGTAGCGATCCAAAAAGTACTTCAGAAAAAACAACAACAACAACAAACAAAACCCACAAAAACTACAGACTTTCTCTCACTGACCTCCCGCTACACTGAATTTCATAAGCTGACAGTGCACCCTGTAAGGACACATTTCTTTTTTACTGGTTTCAATTTATTGCCCTTTAATATAATTTAAGTGGCAGCTATGATTCCCTGTGGCTCCTTTACAAGCCTGTAAAGTTTATTTTTTGCTAACTTTTAAAAGAGTATTTCAGGATGGCTACAAGCACCCTCCCCTGCTTTTGGTATCTAATAATTAAGAGAAAATACCACCCTTTGTTTCGATCCATAAACATTATTCTGTAATGAAATTCTTACATACTGGATGCATGTGATGCTGAGCATCGTGCCCTATATCTGAGCTTAGGCAAAGCTCAATTTGACCAGAACAGGATCAATCCTTGTCTTGCTGTTTCCAGAGGGTTTGGTTGTGCCACAGTCACAGTCAGTGAAAGATGGTGCAGATGCAGTCAGTGCACGCTAAGTGAGCAGAAAACAGGACATTGGAAGGGGGCGTAGTGCTGTCCAGCTACTGTTCTCCATGGCCCAGCCATTGCTTGGTGATGTTTGGTGTCCCCTGAGGGCAGGACATGCTCAGGGAAGTCCCCATCAGTGAAGGAGCTCTCACTGCAGCAATGTCACCTGGCTTACAGGCTTGCGTAGTTCGTCAGACATCCAATGAATTCAGATTTATAAACAAAACCGAGTGTAAAAAGGTATTGCAGCAGCTCTACAGCCACAAAATGTCACCAGAAATTAACCAGCTTTGCTCTTTCAACTGAAGAACAAAATGAGAAGTCTACAGAAGGTCAGACATATAAAAATGCATTGGGATGAACAGGGAAGAATATTAAATTACTAAATAAAGAATTACACTTGGTACAGTTGGTGGCTCTAATCTTTGTGTCTATTATAAGCAATAATTAACACCCACAACTGTATTCATTGTCAGCCTGTGTTCTTATCTTCAGGTCTTGGTAGCAAATAAATGACTCATTCTTTATTCTTGAAATTTTAAATATTTTAAGAAATACTTGATGATAATTCCACTATATTTTATAGTACCGTCACTTTGTCCTTTCTGTTTTATCTTCTGTGCAATCTTAAGCCGAGGTTTGCCATAAACTGTGACTGGGCAGAGCACTGCAGGGGTGGGGAATTCTCCTGGCCCCTGAGGTGTCCCATCTCTGTATAAAGACAGCTACAAAGAAAGTGTTTATAAAGAATGTGGGGCCCTCTGTTGTTAGCTTATTGCTCTGGCCCTTCCTAGTATCTTACTCCAGAAGCTGCAGCATCTGACCCACTCACCACTTGGCTTGTGTTCTCACTTGAACCAGACCTTTCTTGTTTCTGTTGGAGATGATTCCTGCCCGTTCTACAATAAATTGCCCTAATAGTCCTTCATTCATTACCCACTTCTCTCTTAGTCTCTCTAGTGGGGTGTAAATCTGTACATTTCATTTGTGGACCTTATAGTCAATCAATTACACCCAAAATGTAAAGCCAGTCTTTTACTTGTTGATGCCTTCCATACACATCCTTCTTTATGTTATAACTCTGACAGTAGATGGTTACACCATTACTTCCTAAATGAAAGCATCCACTATTGCAGGTATTTTTTAAAAAAAGTGTCTAACTGTCTTAGTACACAAGTCTCATCTTTAAAGTACTGTAGGCTGCCAGGCTCCATCAATTTTCATCCTCATTACCTCCACAGCCTTAAAACACTCCACATGTAGTTTAGAAATTTCTTCTTTATCAAACAACATCCTCTGAACTTGTTCTGCCCAAAGGCTCAGCCAATGCACATATTTCCTCTTACCATTAATTATGCTGCTTTAATCCTGGCCACCTTTGACAGCACAGTTGTCCAGTCACTCTTAAAGTGCTCTTTCTACCAGGCTGCAAAGCCCCATCTCATCTTTAAATCTCATTTTGATCCTTGTATTTTATCTCTAGCTTCAGAATGACTTTCTGTGTGAAGCAGTGTGGCACTCTCCACAGGGAAGATTATCTACCTGCCTGCTTCTGCTTTCACCAAAGCCTCTAGGATTTTGACACACCAGATACAATTCTGATTACCTGTATGACTCACACCAGTCGAGAAAGGATTTAGCACACCATTCCTGGCTATGCCTTTTCCCCTCACCTTCAGCCACCATTATTTGTGCCACTCCACTGGTGAATCTCCTTGAAATGACTTTGATACTTCTGGATCATGCCCAGGTCTTCTCATTTCCAAACTAGTAGCATGCACTCCTGCATTTGCTGAAGGTGGGTTTACATTTTCACACATTCCCAGCTGGTTTGTATGCTTGCATCAATGCAGCTGGGGTTGATTCTCAAGTTGATGGTATATGAAACTAGAGTGGCTGGTGCTCAGGCTCTCTGAAGATCAGGTTCTTATGTGGTTGCATGGTTCTCTGGACACTTGGAGAAACATAATTCCTCAAATACCCTTAAAGTTAATTCTTATGATCTGCATTCAGGCTGCAGTTTGTAGTCATTTGGGGGAGAGGATGATAGGCACAATAAATGGGTGATAGAATTTCACTTCAAGGTGAGGAGACCCAGTTCATCTCCATTGCCTAGGTCGGGAACAGACTGCAGCAGCCTTGCTCCAAATCACCCTTTGATGGCTTCGACTTAGGTACTACAGCTGAGCTCACATTCAGAAGTCCTAAATTTCACCAGTATCCCTGTGCTCTCTTGGGTCATATCTCTGAGGACTCCAAAGAGTGCCATGAATAAGCCAGTAGGAGATACAAAGCACTGAGTTATGCTGGATTTATCTCTTTGCAGATGGCTTGGTGTGGCTCAGGCACTGCTGCAGACCCTCAGGTTCTGTGTCTTGTGCACAGCAATGCAGTCACAAGTTCCAGCAGGGCTTGGAGTCCAAAATACAATCCCAGACATGATTCACTGGCCTGGAGTTGTATTTGGTGAGTAATAATATCAATTCCAGAACCTTACTATGGTTTATTTACTGGTCATATTAGCATGTAGGCTGACTCACATTGCCATAGAAAACCCTTGCTTGCATATGAATGTTATTATGCTATCAACTGCATCTGATACCTCACAGATATTTTTTTTTCTGTTTTCTCCCTCCTAATCTATTTTTTAGGCCAACAACCCTGCTTCAGTGCCAGCATCTGCCTTTCTAATAATGTAACTATTTACTGCATCATTGTGCTCTACTCTCATTTCATGTTGTCACACTCTCCATGACATTATTTGAAAATTGTCAAAACCTTCAGTGAGAATTTTCTACCAGAGGGAAAATGAAAAACGCAAGCGGCGCAGAGTGGTTACCATGAAAAGGCACAGAGACTGAAGCACCACGGCATTTCCTCAATGTGACCTCCTTCTGTACTCTGGCTGAGATACTCAGACCCACATGTCTTGGAGAAGCTGGTGCATTTGTTTATCCTGCCATGTGTGCTCTCTGCACAATTGCTGAAGTTTGGTCTGAATCCCTCTGGACAGCTCCACACTGCATTTCCATCATCTTTTTTTTTTTTTTTTCTTTAGGTCTACAGCTTTTACTACTCTCTTCAGCGACAAATATCCACACAGTGATCAGTGAATTATTACAAACACAGGTGTTGCTTATCTTGAGTCATATCTCCAGAAATGAACCAACATGACTTTACCATGGGTGTAACTGAATTAGATGCACTGGATGAAAGAGAAGCAAAAATAACCAAGTGAATATGTTCGGTGGAGAGCTTGTTACCAGCAGTAGCCAAAAGTTGCCCTGAGCTCAGTCCCAGACAGCTCCACCTGCAGCTACTCACAGCTGCTTTGTCCTTGTCATGGTGGTCCTTGGGAATAAAGATGCAGGCAGGGTCTGCAGTGCCTTGTCAGAGCCCTCTGGCTGCCTGGCCTTTGCAGGCTGTGCTACTCCATGGCATCGCGCTCAGGGCAGGGGGAGATGAGATGTTTTAGGAAGAATGGTAAGTTTTGGCATTCAGTTCTTCAGAGCAGCTTGCCTATATGAGAGATGACCTCATATATGCTGGATACTGCTTGGTATTTTCTCCATGTTTTCCAGCTTCTGTCCCATGCACCCCAGAACTCCACCAAAATCACCTCTGAACAAGGCTGTGTCCGCGGAGTGGTTCAGCCATGTTGTCAGACAGATGGGACGGCCACATCTGTATGGAGACACCTCCTCATGTTCCCTAGTGGCAGCACGTGTCTCAGTCTCCATGAGCTCCACCTAGGATGGATGTCTCTCATGCTTTCCTCCACACTGGAGGTCAGAAGGACTCCTCCTCTTCAGGCACTACACCAGGGTCACCCACTGCATGGACAGGGCTTAACAGACAGCTGCAGAAGGTGCCAGCACAGAAAGGAGGAGCTCAGCCACTGCCAGGCTGTCCAACACTCTCTGGCATCTGCTTCTTCATGTGCTGGTACATGGACAAGCTCTTCTGCCACCTGGGAAACAAGAGCTCTCCAAAACAAGGGCCACAGAGGTATCAAAACAACAGAAGACTGACCCAGACAAAATGTTCCTCAGCTATTCTGCAAACCTCTGAAGAGAACAAGGTCATTTATTTCTGGCACAAGTGCTGAAGGGGCGTGAGGGCTACTTGCAGGTTAAAAAATACTTGTAGTAGTACACACTGAGAGCCTCCCTTCTCAATAAGGAAGCTAAATATAAAATGCTGCTTTAAACTTAGGAGGCACATGACTGCAGGGTGTCTGCACGTATTTCTATGTATAATAAACTTGAAATTGTGTTATATTTTATTACCAGTGGTTTGAAAATCTCACCCATGAAGTTACATATTGTGCTACATCTGGCATGGCTGTAATGCTGCTAAGAAAAAATATGTACTAGTAAAAAATAAAGATAAAAAAAACAAACTAACAGAGGTACACATTGAGTAACCCACATTTTTCATCAATCAATCATCAAAATGTCTTCAGAATAAAGCCGTGTCTTTTGTTAATTTTTTGGGGGGATAATCCAATGAGGCTACTAAATAAAGCCAAGTATTAAGGATGTGAAGTCAAAAAGCTTTTTTCAGCTCAGCTGTGAATTGCCGAATGGCAATTACACATTCTGAACAATCATACAACTTCTTTAATCAAATGAAGTAGTATGAAGCTGGCTACATTTTCCTCAATACTTTCAACTTCCGTGAAAAATACAATAATTAAACTCTCGGTACAATGACTTTCAAACCTCTGCACGCTCTCAGCCCCCTCCCTTCTTCTCTCTCTGGATAATAAATCCTTATGAAAGCTGCCACCACGACAGAGACAGGTTGTGAAATTGTTTAATAATGTTGACTCAAGTAGTGACATCATTTGGAGACTTTTGTTTTTTTTTTGCAACATCTTTCTAAAGACAACTGCGAGCTGCTGGATGTGACAGAGCAGATACAGCCCCTGGCAATGAGAAGAAAAGTGCCTGAAGCAAGAGGAGTGCACCCCCAGTGAGCAGGCAAGAAGGGGATCCATCAACTGTGCTACCAGCCCTGGGGGTGGAGGTGAGCCAGGATCAAGGGGAAGAAATCCCAGTGTTGTCCCTTTTTTCCTTCCCTGGTGGCCCATCTGACAAGTCCTTCTGTGAAATGCTTCTTTTAGGAGAACGACAGGGACAGGAGAGTCAATGCCACATATTAAGGAGAACAGGGAGGATGCCCAAGCGAAACATTTTGACATGCATGGAGAATGGAAACATCTACTGGAAAGTAAGCCCTTTTCCACAAGCGCTTTCTATGTCCTGCGAAGCAGCTGTCACATCTGGCCCTGGGCCCTTCTTGGTCCTGTGTGGAGGCAGCTGCCAGGCTCCAGGAACATGTGCTTGGCAGAACTGGTGTTTTCACTGGGAAGATGCAAATTTGCTTTGAGAAGAACAGAAGCACATAATGGCCAGGTTTGGAAGGGACCTCTGAAGATCATCTGGTCCAAACCCCCTGCCGAGCAGGATCACCTAGAGCACATGGCACAGGAAGGCATCCAGGCAGGTTTTGAACATCTCCAGAGATGAAGACTCCACAGCCTCTCTGGGCAACCTGTGCCAGTGCTCTGTCACCCTCACAGTAAAGAAGTGCCCTCTCATATTCAGCCAGAACCTCCTGTGCTTCAGTTTGTGCCCGTTGCCTCTTGTCCTGTCGCTGGGCACAACTGAAAAGAGACTGGCTCCATCCTCTGAACACTCTCCCCTTAGATATTTATACACATTGATGAGGTCTCCCCTCAGCCTTCTCTTTTCCGGGCTAAACAGGCCCAGCTCTCTCAGCCTGTCCTCGTACAACAGGTACTCCGGTCCTCTCATCATCTTCTTAGCCCTCCTCTGGACTCGCTCCAGTAGCTCCACGTCCCTCTTGCACTGGGGATCCCAGAACTGGACACAATACTCCAGGTGTGGCCTCACCAGGGCTGAGTAGAGGGGGAGGATCACCTCCCTTGACCTGCTGGCAACACTCTTCCGAATGCAGCCCAGGATACTGTTGGCCTTCGTGGCCACAAGGGCACAGTGCTGGCTCACAGTCAGCCTGCTGTCCACCAGGACTCCCAGGTCTCTCTCTGCAGAGCTGCTCTCCAGCAGGCCAGCCCCCAGCCTGTACTGTTGCCTGGGGTTATTCCTCCCTAGGTGCAGGACCCTGCACTTGCCCTTGTTGAACTTCATGAGGTTCCTCTCAGCCCAACCCTCCAGCCTGTCGAGGTCCCTCTGAAAGGCAGCACAGCTCTCTGGGGTATCAGCCACTCCTCCAAGCTTTGTGTGGTCAGAAAACTTGCTGAGGGTGCACTCCGTTCCATCATTACATTGTTCAAGTCATTGAGGAATAAGTTGAACAAGATCACACCCAGTACTGACCCCTGGGGGACACCGCTATCTACAGGCCTCCAAGAACGGCTTGGGTTGAAAGTGACCTTAAGGATCATCTAACTCCAACCCCCCTGCCATAGGCAGGGATGCCACCCAATAGATCAAGTTGGCCAAGGCCCTATCCAGCCTGGCCTTGAAAACCTCCAGGGATGGGGCATTCACAGCTTCTCCGGGCAACCTGTTCCAGTGCCTCACCACCCTTCTACAGAGAAGAATTTCCTCCTAATGCCTAGTCTATCCTCTTCTGGTTTAAGACCATTCCTCCTTGTTCTATGCCTTCTTACAGGTGGGAGGTATAAATGGTATAAAACAGGCCTGATTTCTACCTCAGACAGAGCTCCTTTCATCTGAGAAGCTTCCTGTGCTGCTCCTTGGAGAGCAGCCCATGCTGGAGCATTCCATTCCTGAAGGACTGCACCCTGTGGTACGGCTCCCGGGCTGGCAGTTCTCAGGCCGGCAGGCATTTTCTTCTGCCCCAGGTTCAGGAGACTTTTTCCGTCAGCCTTTTTCCAGTTAGGGCATGGTCACCCTTATGGCTGCTGCCCTCACCCAGTTACCCAACCCCATGATAATTTCCTATCCCCCAAATGACTTCCATCTGGGTTGCTTTTTAGGATTTTTCTATTTTTTCATTAAATGTGGGGCCTGGCCTGGTGGCCTGCGTGGTCGCCAGCCCCCGGTTCCTCCTGCTGGGCCCTACGCAGCCATGAAGTGTCCCCGGGGTTGGCGTTCAGCGGGGACCGGGGCCGTCTGTGCCCGTCCTGCTCCCAGTGCCATAAGAAGCTTTGGACGAGCTGTCGTGGCATGGAGGGGTTGCGGTCCCTGCGCCTGGGCGAGACGCTGCGGGACCTGTAGCTGGAGGAGCTCCTCCGCTGCAGCTGCTGCCGCCGCCCCGGCACCACGTTGCGTTGGGCCCTTCCCCGGGGCCGGCAAGCTGAGGCGTCCCACATGGAGCACGGCACCAGCCTTCGATGGCCAGGATGGGCCGCCGGCAGAGCGGGCAGGTGGCTCTGTGGGCAGCCCATGGCTGGATGCACTCCACGCAAAAGGAGTGCCTGCAGGGGTTCAGCCAGGCTGCGTCAGCCAGCGGGCCCAGGCAGATGGTGCATGACTCTTCTCTGGGCATCTCCACCGGCAGCTCCTGGTGTGGCTGGCTCATGGTGTCCGCCTCTGTCCTGGCGTGGAGATGCTTGTTGTCTGTGGGACGCTGTTCTGACGACTAGCAGGTGTCAAATGACTCTGGTTCTCAGCACTTCCTTTGCAGGTTGCTGGCAGAATCTCAAAGAGTTGCAGCCCACCAGCAGCACCCTGATGCCTTGCGCTCCACCAGGAAGACCTTGACACCTTGCCTACAACCAGAGGGAGGGATCTCAACATCTCACATGCCACCAGAAGGACGTCAACATCTTGCTTTCCACCAGAAGGACCTTGACATCTCGAGTTCCACCAGAAGGACTGGGGTGCCTCACTTGCCACTCAGAAGGACCTCGTGTCTCTCGTGCCACAGGAAGGACCTTGACGTCTCGCGTGCCACCGGAATGACTTTGATGTCGCGCCTTCCACTCACAACACCTCCAACTGTCACGTTCCAGCAGTAGGATCTCAACCTCTTGAGTGCCACTAGCTGGACTCAACACAGGCTGGATGCTCAGGGCTCTTATGGCCAGCTGCCTTTTGTGAGGCCATCGGGTGACAGTGACTCTCTGGTGACATCACAAGGCTCTCGGGGTGCCCCTGATGGCAGCACTTAGGAATTAACGTGACTGTTGTGAGAAAATGCTGATGTGAAATGGCTGCTCCACACTGACAGGAGCAATGTCTGCCAGGCTGGGGTCCAGGCTGGGAGCTCAGCCTTCAGCCTGGGAATTGTGCCTGTGGGCCAGGAACGTCCTTGTAGTGCAGCTGGACACCTGAGCACAGGAAACGCCCTGAAGAGACCATTGAGAATGACACAACAAGAAACTGAGGAACAATTTATCGCTTGGGAAGGTGAAAAAGAGCCTGGGCATGAGGAAATAGGTTCAAGAAAGTGGGAACATGCATGAGAAATCAAGAGTTTTTAAAGAATATGAGGAACATCAGCAGCTATTGGCTGTCCAAGGAGGATGGTACAAATGAACAGCATCTATTGGTTACCTGAAGTGGTGGTGTCATCATAGAATCATCACAGAACCTCAAAATCACAGAATGGGCAGGGTTGGATGGGATCTCTGAAGATCACCTGGTCCAAACCCCCTGCCGAGCAGGATCACCTAGAGCACGTTGCGCAGGATGGCATCCGGGTGGGTTTTGAGTATCTCCAGAGAAGGAGACTGCACAGCCTCTCTGGGCAACCTGTGCCAGTGCTCTGTCACCCTCACAGTAAAGAAGTGCCCTCTCATATTCAGCCAGAACCTCCTGTGCTTCAGTCTGTGTCTGTTGCCTCTTGTCCTGTTGCTGGGCACAACTGAAAAGAGACTGGCTCCATCCTCTCAACACTCTCCCCTTGGATATTTACCTCCTTACAGTTATAAGAAGATAAAGTGCGAGCCCAGGAGGCTCCTTCCCATCATCATGCCTTTTTTGTGCTCAGATGACATCAGTGTAAGTCCGACAAAAATTATCAGGGTATATATCAACTGGCTGTATACCGGGTAAAAAAAACACTCCTGGTGTTCCTGGTGCAGAGATGTGGTGGGCCTGAGTGACACTGCCCCATGTTTCAACAGGCAGCTCAGTCCCCACAAAGCACTGCAAAATGACAACCCCCTCCCCAAATATCTCGTGGCTTTAAGAGTATGTGTCTGATAAATCTGAACATTATCTGTTTAAATGGATGCAAAATGTCCGGCTCTCAGAAGCTGGGCTGTAATTCCGAGGACTCCATGGAAAGAAGAAAAAAAAATTACTAGCACTAGTAACAGATGTGAAATTACATTAGATAAATATAATCATTAGTTTCAGTCTCACCCTGGTTAATTTGTTTGTGGAAATGTGCAACCCATTATTCATTAGGTAATTTTTCACACATTGATTAGAAAGCCATGTCGAATTGTGACCCAGCACATTGGGGTTTGCCTATCTCGCAGTGAACTATATCGCTTACAATAGTGGAAATGGGGGACAAAATGTTTATCTCAAGCTGATTTTGTGCCAATAAATAAAGTAAATCAATAGCCAGTGAAGTGTGAACGACATTTCTCTGCTGTATAATATGGTTTTGGGGGCAATTTGACATGCTACAAGGGGAAACAAGGGTCTTGAACAGAAAGGTAATAAAAGCAAATCATGCTGGTAACTGTTACTGAAGTCCTGTATTTTTCTCTACATGGGCAGCTTTAAGATGAGAAAAATAATGCACCTAACACTCTAAACCCACTGTCACACTCCCCACCTCTGTAAGCACAGAGGATCAAACCCAGATGTGGCAGGGGCCAAGGTGGGTCTCTGGGGAATGGATGTCTCTGCCGAGACCGGGTCTGCGTTTGGACGGGGACCTGGAGGCACTCGCCCTCGCTGCCATCCTCCTGCAGCAGCTGGCTCTCCCAGAGGTGAAATTCCGAGGCTATAAATAGTTTTGCATCGAATTGCAGAAGCAGTACTCCCATATACCCATGAGACAACTGCCACACAGATGCAGCTTATAATAAGTGGACTTTGCTGCTGGTGCAGACTGGAGGAACCTCACCGGCTTTGTTGTGTGACACCAGCTTGCAACAGCAAAGAACCCAGGCCTCCATCACTGTTATTCACTCCTGCTGCTTTTCCTTTGTGAAACTGCAGGTAAGTAAAAGAGGAAACGAGAGAGAAATGCAACTTGTAGCTGGTGCTGCCAGGTCTGTCTTTTACAGCCATATCCAAATTATTTCCAAAAGACCATTTGGGTGACATATGACCCAAGTATCAGTTGTGGTATACCTTGTTTAACCCACACAGCTTCTTCAGTCAGCCAAATGCAAATGAGAATAAATTCTATTTTTTTTTGGTAAATTTTATTGTTGTTCTTGTTGGCATTGCTATAAGGAAGAGAGTGGAAGGGAATGTACAGAACAGTTCAAGCAATCTTTCAGTGAAATCTCAGAAATCAGTCTCAGGTATCACCATAGCTGGTGTCAGGTAAAAAAAAAAAAAAAAAAAAAAAAGAGCAAGAGGAGAAAATAGCTCCTTAAGATAATTCCAACATCTCCGCAGGGCTCTGTGGTTGCGCCACCTGCAATGCTCCACACAAACCACCTCTGCATTTGCAGTGCTCCATGTCAGGTAAAATACAACAATAAACTCAGTCTGGAGAAGAATCAGTGTAATAAATTCAGCCAGGTTCCTCCAGGCCCACGAGAGGAGCAGACCCATAAATCTAGGCCAGTTTCTCTTTTCTGGTGCATTGGAGCTGGTCCAAACCAACAGAAGTTCTGGTGGCGAGGTAGCTTAGCCCACTGCTGAGCATTGAAGAGAAGGCAAAGTGCGTAGGAAGCAAGTTGCAGGAGTGATGCTCCAGAGACAACCCCAAAGTTGGGAACCAGGCTGTGCCATTTCCTTGTGGATGCTGGCAGTGGCTCCTGGCGTGGTGTCATCTCTCTGAGGATGGATTCATCCACAACATTCAACATTCATCCACACTGGGGGCAGTGTGGAGTCTTACATGTGCACCTGGGGATCAGGACCTTTCAATCAAAGCACACACTCTGCTGAAACTTCAAAGGACTCAAGTTCTGATGTGGCTTTAAATAGAAATAAATAATTGTTGTAATAAATATATTGATACATCTTAATATCATTTAAAATTAGGTATTAATGCTGCATTTGTATTTTTCACAGAAATCAAATTAAATTGCCTGGAACTGTTTCTACCTAAATTGTCTGCAGAAATAGACCAATGCATCTATTAAACTGATAGGAATCTCTCCCAACACCAAAGGGGCAAGAGAAATATCTATCTGATGATTTATAAGCTGCCTCTGCCTGGCATTTTAAGCCTCAGATGTTTTCTTTAAAATACAGATTAAAATAACTTGAGCTTTTCCACATAATGCAGACTGCATTAAGGTAATTAACATTTAATTAACAGCAGGTTTTCCTCAGCAGGTCAGATTGCAAAGGGCTCACTGTTGTTGCCATAGAAAGTGGAAGGCTGGGCTGTTTGGTTTCCAGAAAAGGAACAGCTGTCTTTGAGCCCTGACAGTCTGAAACCATCCTCGGTAGACTATAATGCTCCAAAGGACAAGGAGAAGAGGAGGCTGTCAGTGTCACAGAGACCATCTCAGGCTGCTGGAGAATGTCATCTCCTTTAGAAACCAGTGTGCTGTTGTTAGGATATTTTTCTAATTGAACTGACAGTAGAGCTTTAAAACTCCTGTAAGCACTCAGTAAGCTAATTTAACTGTTTTCCTCTGATATGTTTCTTAATTGCATGAACAGAGCGGTGCAATTATTTCTCACAGTTTTGCTTTTCATCTTTTATTTTTGCTGCTTCTCTTCTCTTCAGATTCTTCACTCTTTCTCTTGGTAGCCATTTGGGGCTTGTTATGAATATTATCCAAGAATAGATGGATGCACAGATTTCATTAAAAAGTCACATTGTTGCTGTGAATTGAAAACTGCTGTCAAGATGTTGTAAACGATATTTGTAAAGGGATCTTTTAAAAGGACAGAAATACTAAAATGAAGATAACAAGATAGATGTAGTGAATCTGTAATGGCACAGACTAATAACTCCTGGGGGAAAAAAAAAAAAAAAAAAAAAAGAACGCAATCTCAGAGAGAACTCAGAAGAGGATGGGGGCTCCCAGAAGGCTGGTGGAGTTCACCCTTTCTCTTCAGTAGGTGCAAGACAAGGCTCAAAATGATAATATCAGAGACATGCAATTGCAACAGCAACGGACTGTAATTTTCAATAGACTGATTCAAGGCCTCATGTTGCAGATGGAGGTTGTATCAGTCCACTCCTAGATGTCTGCAATTGCAGGCACAGTGGCTCCCACAGTCCAGGGCAGTCAGAGAAATAAAATAACCACCAGTGGTTTATTTCACGGTTTTGCTCCCCCTTCTGTTCCAGAGAAGAGTGACAGATCAGCTTTCCCCCTTCCTGTAACAGCTTTTAACCACCAAAAGCAGTCCAGCTGCCCCTTAGAGTTTGTAAACCCTAACATGGCTGCTAGAGCATCTGGTGCAGTGTGGTGACACATCTCAGGGAAAGCATGGCCCCAAGAAATATATATGTGCTATATGTATCATAAACATAGACAATACATACGTAAGGTCCTATGAAAAGGTGTGAATCCAATGACCATTCAAAAGAATATTTTGATAGCTGCTGAGTGGATGCTGTTCCTCAGACTTATAGGGGACATAAAGGAACATAAAGTAAATAAAGACACTAGTCTGCTGAGGACACAGGCATGAAAAACTCTGCTAGCCACAGCAGATGTGTCCAGTCTGTTCTAGCTTGGCCTTCAGTGGCGTTGACCAACTGTAAGGAATGCACTTGCCCAGGAAGCCAAACACACATGACTTAGATGGACCCAGATGAGAAACCCAGAGATGGAAAGGCTCTTTACTTTCACACGTCAGTGCCAGAAGCTGCAGGAAGGAACTAAACCTGGTGTTCCTGGACTCTTTTGGGATGCAGGTCCTTGGGAGGCTCTTGGGAGCACAGGTGGGCTGTGGGCTTCCCCTTCCCCATCACCCAAGATGGATCTGAGCACCAAGGCTTGGCATTGCTGTGCTCCCTCCAGCCCCTCTTGCTCCAGGTGGGAGCCCTGCTCTGTGTGGGATGCTTCAAAGTAAAAGGAGGACCAAAGCAACTTGATGTTGTATCTGTCTTCACAAACAGCATGGGTCTGCATGGCTTGGACCATACCAGCTGAGGATGGCAGCTTTCTATCAGTGCCATTGCCATTGCCTGCAAGGGATGTCTCTCTCCAAGAAGAGGACAACAAGGTGAGAAGAGGACAGTGGGCTTGATTATGGATGTTACTGGGCGTAACTGGAAGAAATTGGGAACCTGTCTACTTGTGGAAATCAGCGTAAAGTGAGCAGAGGTGAGGGTTTCCAAAGCAATAGCTGCCTCAGTGCTAGACTGCCTACTAGTGCAACAAAGGGAGCTGTGGAGGTCCTGCTGTTCAGAGGAAACAAGTCACAGCAAACCCATGCTCTGAAGAAAGCCCCTGTACAAGGACAAGGAGGATCATCGAGATTCCCTGGTATCTTGATAGCTTAGTGCCTCCTTCTGGAGCCAGAGTGGCACTATGTCCAGGACACCCCAAAAGTTGTGTGTACATGGGGGTGAACCACTGCAAAGAGTGCAAGCTGCTCCTGGATGGGTTGAGTTGCTTCCGAGCTGGCCATGTAGGGCCCAGATGTTGTAAATTTTTTGCCATGCCTTGTCTCCCACCTTCCCATTTTTCTTTTGTTTCACTGTTATTATAAAAAATTGGTGGACGGCTAATATTACAAGTCCAGGGCAAAACTACTCATACGTTTAGTGTAAAGACATTTAAATATTTAAAGCAGATGGTTCCCAATGACCTTACATGTCTCCTTTATAAATGTATGTACTGTCTTATAGAACCATCTGCATCCCAATATGCAGCTCATATGTTTCCAAGTGTTTCCTCGTTAACCAGCAGAAAACTTCATCTTCCCTCTGACATGAGGTAAAGGTTCAAGCCCGGCTACTGTGGTGCGCATCCACTCCCCCACTGGGAGCAGCGCTTACCCCAGGGCAGCAAGATGAGAGTGCCTTTCACTTTGCATTACAGCTGGCTGGACAAGGGCAGGACTTGGAGCATGCCAGCAGGCTTCCTGGCATGAGACGAGCCTGGAAAATTCAACTGGGGAACAGATGATGTGCAAGGGCATCACCACTGGTAGCACTGGGGTGCGCCCGCCACTCGGCACGGCTGCGGGCCAAGCACGAAGCAATGCGGAGCCACACACAGTTCCCTGTCCTCCCGGACTAGCCTTGCTCCTCACCCTAATCTTGTAGAGAAGAGATGAGTCAAACCTGCAAAAGCAATTTTCCATTCCCAGAGGGACCCAGGGGAGATGAGTTCTGATCTCGCACTCGTCTTGCACTCGTCTTGCACTCGCCTGATTCCCCGGCCTGGCAGCCTCCCTCCCTCTGCAAGCCTCCACCGCGTGGAGCTCCCCTCTTGTCAGAGCGCAGTGGTTGCCTGGCTCCTTTCAAAGAAAAATCCTGTAATATTTTAGGACTTGCCCTGTGACTGGCCGCGTGCTACCTGCCCTTTTTTGGTAGGAAATCATCTTAAAGAATTGTTCATAAAACATATATAAGTGGCAGGTAGATGGGAAGTGGCATGCCTCTAATTTAAATTTCGATTAGAAAAAAATACAGAAATGTATTACATGAGGAACTGCTAAGAGTTGTATGGAATATTGTGTTTTAAGACCTACTGTAGATCTATGTCGGTGCCTGTGAAAGAGAGGATAATTAGTGCCCGTACTCTCAGTCATATCAGACTAAAGGTAATGGGGTGTAAGAAATGGTTCATTAGGCTCTCTCAAGTACTTTTACTGTGTCCATACTATTTATACCAGCAGAAAAAATTCAATGTCTTTAAAATCAAGTCAAAGCATTCGCCTTAGATTCTTCAGTTTAAGAAATAACATTGAGTGATGATCTCTTAAAGTCAAATGGAAAAAAAAGTACATAAAAAAAAAACTTAAGCCATTTTTATTAGCATTCTGTGTCACTCCAACACAGTCACCATGCCTACGCAAATCCCGTCTCCTTCGTTTGTGCTTCCATTTATATGTTTAGCTTCCACAGGGGAAAATTTGTGGACACAGGAGGTAAGCTGTGAAATGCATAGTATTTATTTTTGGAAGAAACGTGTATATGAAATATCATTTGCTTTCTGTTCTGAACAAAAAAGCAAACTGTGAAGAACAGCAACAAATGTGAGTAAAGGAAAGGAAAGAATGGCTGATAAAAAAGGGTTAAAAAAACAAAATATGTGTAGCTTGACTAAGTGGGGAGGACAGGATGGCATGCTACAAATGTTTGAAGGGTACAGCTATCAAATGAGGGTGGGAAAGTTATTTAGGCTGACAAAGGAGATATAAGTAGGAGTAATAGGATGAAGTTAAAAAAGGAAAAAATTAGGTTAAGAATCAGGAAAAGCTTCCTGACAGCAAAATATATAATACAGTTCTGGAGCAATTTCTCTTGGGAAGCAGAGAAGCCCCATCACATGAAGCCCTATGCATTTAAAACTAAATTGGAAAAGCATTAGAAAATATAAGGATAAAAAAATACAAGGCCCATTTCTGTACAAATGTAGGCTGGTCTGGAGAAAAAGGGGCTGCTCCCCCTTCCCCCTGTTTCCATTTTTTTTCTGGTTCTTTGCTGACAACGTGCCATTGCACTTTCTAGAGAAGTACCTAGCACAGCAAGGGTAAATTTGGGAGTCAGTCTATTAGCATAAATTATGCTATATATCTACAAGATAATAAGGGCATAGCAAAGACACATTGTACTAATACTGCATGCAATTCTGAGTGCACTTTTGAACATACCTCATTTTTTGATTTGCTGTCCTGGGCATCTCCGTTTTGAGAATTTGGCCCTAGACAACAGCTTAGTCTGATACCTGTACGGCTTCTGGCAAGAACTGAATGAGTTGTGTTTCACTCCGTACACTCCAAGTATGGTTTAAGCACCAACAGGTGCCACAAAAAATAGGTGTGGGACACCAATGGTCACCAGTAGGTTGATGGGGGAGCGGAGGTGCTGAGCATCATTTGGTGGCACGTCCTTCCCAAGGCTCTTAGCTCAACAGCTTGCTTTGCACAGGGCTATGGAAATGCAGGTCCAGTGGTCTGAGCTTGGCGCAGCAGGCAAACATTTTACCAGGATAGGAAGTGTGAGGGGAGCTATGTCGTGCTGGGGTGGCCTAAGCTGGAATTCATTTGTGGGCACCAGAATGGGGCTGCATAAATCATTCAGATTCCTCTGGGAGGGCATGCTTTGCAAATGACCTCTCTAGGGCACAGATTGGCCCAGTGGCCGTGTTGTGTAAGGACAGGTAGGACACTCAACTCTTTAACATACAGACAATGAATGCCTGCACCCAGGGAGAATACACAATTAAGGCATCCTGATTAATCTGATATCACAGAGCAGAGATACAAGGGGGAATAGGCATATCCTGAAAGAGGTAAAGACTAATTATCTACCTATGCAAAATCCATACCACATGCATTTAAGTGCCAATTTAAACTTGGGCTATTGCCACCTGTTCTAAAGCTGCCCCATGAAAGGAGAATCTTCTAACTGCAAAATATCATTGGGAGTTTAGTTATACTAGCATTGTAAATTCCCTTTGCATACATTATAGAAGATGTGCTGTCTCGGTCTTAGATGACTATGGCTTTCCCCACACAAAAGAACGGTTGTATCTTGGCTAAAAAATTCTTTGACACGAAGACAGAAGTATCTTGGAGACTGTTGTTTTATATATACATGAACAAATGGTCAGCAACATGGACTCTACCCAGCAAAGTGTTTATGCAGATAAGCTTGTCCTACAGAACTATCCTGGGTACAGGAGCTTGAGGTCCAGAAGCCAGAGGATCTTAATTTATGCCAAGCTCTTGCATGGCCATGCATAAAGGCAAAGAAGCTTTTGTGATCGTCATGAATACGTGAAGGCTTTCACAATGTGGAAGCCTAACATTTTCCTGCATGTAAATATTGTTCCCTTGTCTTCCACAGAACGGATTTTTGTTTACTTTGAGAATTTAGGTTTATAAAAAGCAGCCTCTGTAGTTCTTAGACAGAAAAAATGCCTAAAAGTCTGGGGATTTAATGTTTGTTGCCTTTTTTTTTTTTTTTTTTCCTCTTGAACAAGGACTGCAGGACCGCCCCATAATTACTTTGCAAGCCAAGAATTGAGCTTTTTGTGCACCCTATGTTTGATGTTTGCTCCTGGAAAAGACTGCAGAATGGTTCATATGTTTTATACTCATGTAAAAGGCAACAGTATCTCCTATATGCAAAATTCAGAATGAAGGCTGCCCTCAATTGTTAAGCAGCAAAACCTTTTGAGAAATGTTTGAATTCTGGTGTACACTTGCCCTACATCAAAAGCATTCTGTAAATCAGCTCACTTTTGTATTATTTTTCGTCATTGTCCTGCATATTCTGGAAGTGTTTAGCGGGGCCAGTAATGAGCCATGGTCCTGCTGTGGCAGGCCCTGTGCAAACAGCCGACAGAGGATGCCCGTGTTGAGGAGGTGGCACTGATGACAAGTGAGAGATCATGCTCACTGCACAGGCTGGAAGCTCGGGGCTAATTCTTACTGGTATGAACCTGACCTTCTGTCTTCAAAAGAGTGTTTTTCATCTTGTGCCTGTGAAATCAGTGGGAGCTTTCCCTCCAGTTTTAACAAAGGTAACTCAGAAAAAAAATAAATCTCAGGTGCAGTGCCTGTTGGTAGGGCTCATCTCCCCTCCCAGAAAGCTGCAAGGAGCACAGCGCTCCTGAGACCCTGCATAACTGTATGTTGCAGGCTTCTACCTTGCTCTGCCGTGACTCGCCTCTGTACAGTGAGGTATTTTGGCACAGAAGTGTCCTTTGTAGTAAACTTTGAGACTTTTTAAACAGCACCTTTGGCAATTTCACACAGGGCACCTTTGAAAATAAATCACTTTTCAGACACTACTTTGTGGTTTTCTCTAGTTACACATTTTTTTCCCCCAAAATTCAGGGGAATTCCAGAACATTTTGCAATTAGCTAAGGATTATATTTCCTTATTTTTATTAATTTTATGTAAAGTGGGATTTATCAGTGGAGCATTCATTGACACTGACTTCAATTTATTCTGATGAAACTGACTGACATCTGTGTGTGCTGTTCATCAGTCATAATTTAAACCATTCTTAATTGCATTAAATGTAAATTAAGACATTCAATTTCAGCCATTATTTTTCATAAAACACTGTGAACTGAATTTTAGTGGGTCATGAGATCTTACATTCAAAATAAATAGGGTAAATTCAAAACTTACCATTGATGTTCATATTTCACCCTTTGTCGACTGTATTTCTTTTGTAGCTTACTAGATTGGAACAATTAATTTTCTCTCTGAAGGGAACATGAATGGCTAAAGATGATGTAGCTGAATTTTTTAACGAATGGTTTTATCATTTCTAGAGTTTGCTTGTTACCACAATGTATTAAATATATTAATAGGAAATGAAATTAACCTTTCATCTAAACCAAATGACAAATTAAAACAGAAAGTGCAAACAATGCCAGAATCAGTCCTCTGATTTTGAATTCATGAGGGTATGCTGCTGGAGTTATTTGTCGAGCTTCCTTGATGAGCTTTGCAAAGCAAAATCCATTAGGCAATGAAGGCTTGGATGAGGCAAATCTCAAAATAATGGGAGGGCGTGAAAGCTGCACTTGTTGTAAAGGGGACTTGTGTTCAGTGAGCAGGCATGGGAAAGGTCTGACATTGCCCTGAGAGAGGCCAGGGTGGATCCTGGCACTTGGGGTACTGAGGGAGTTTGCAGGATGGGGCTCTCAGGGCCGGGCTGCAGGATTTCTCTCTGATTTAATGAGTTTTGATGGACAGTTATCCACCTGCATGCCCCCTCATGTCACAGGTCTGCTCATTTCCATCTCAACCTTGTCCTTGCCCGGACAATGTGCTCAGAGGGTGCTGGTGCAGGACGAGGTCAGAGCCTGTAGTCCCACAGTGCTGTACTGTACTGGCACCAACTTCCCTTTCTGCTCATCCTCATGAAGGTCCCACTACACAGCAGAACCTCTGGTGTGCCCCAAACTGGGGCCACGCTCCTGGGATTCACCCTTTTGGTGCACTGAGCGACGACTATTCATGTGGCGACGGCTCTCCAAGATGGGGTGCAAAAGCTGGTGGGCAAAGGGGGGCCACAGCACCTCCCTGCTGTTCTTACACGTGTAGTAAAAATGTATATAACTATTATATACGGCATTTACATTCCCATGTCAGTGCAACTGATGGAGAATGAAGTGTTGCAATAAGTCTGGAGATGGGTCGTGATGCAATCATTCTACCAGTTTCTTGCTATTAATATATGTCTCTTACTCATTTTTAAAGATAGCATAAATGAGAGTACTGAATATAAATGGCTTTTGTAAGTCATTGAGGTCGGTGAAGCATGTCATTGTTTGCAACTTGAATTCCATGAAAGCGCAGGCTGCCTGAGAGGCACACTATATATTTTTCTCATAAATAAAAATAATAAAAAAAACACAACACAAACAATATTCAGTATGTTTAATGATAATTATAAAATAATACTGCATACAATGAGTTTCCAAAGCCAGAACTAGTCGGTAGTGCTTAATAATGTGACCTTACGGTGTCATCGTTAGTGTACGTGATGCCTATATGCCAGCAATGTATAAATTATTTCTCTGGCTGTACGTTAGCAAACATTTGATTATGATTTATTTTGGGGTTCTCTGAAAGATGAAGTAAGTTCTTTAATATTAGCATTACTAATGATTTTAATGAGGCATTAAAATGTTGCAGTATTGTAGGAACATTTTTCTTTTTTAATATTATTTCATTAATAGTTTACATGAATGTTAATGTTAAATTGATTATGGAACCTGAAAGAGTAATCCACAAAATGTCAAAGTGCCATTAGCACAGCGAAAGAGCCCTCCAAAGGCAGGAATCTGGTAAGAGCTAATGAGATATCTCTGTACCACATAACACTGAAGCAGCTTTTTCTAAAATTAAGACTGAAAATTAGGTTTTAATATACTTCACTTTGGGAATCTCTGGCCATTTCAGGGACTGAGTGCTCAGCTTCACACACACAAAATGTCCCTTAAGACCACAGAACCAGAGACTCCCACAGAATTTGGGTCTTAGGTACATGAGTCTGAATGAAATACTTAAAAAAGTCACATGCAAGAAGAAAAGGAGGTCTTTCATAGGATGCAAGGACTGCATTATCCACCTATCGATACCTCTGCAGAGTGGATCAGCTGCAGGGATTTATGGTTCACATGCAGTAAGTACCGTACATATTGCTCTTCAGTCAAACAGGAGGGAGAGCGGTGAATGCCACCAACACATTTTGCTAAGGCAGATTTTACCTGATGCTGGTAAATTAACAATTTTAACTAATGTTTTCTCACCCCAGAAGGCAGGCATGTTCAGAGCAGCATGGAGACACACATTGCATAAGAAAACGTAAGTGGCAGTAGGGGACAAGGAGGGGTGGAAAAGGATCTGACAAGCTTCTGTGAGGGTCTCCACCAATTCATAGGTCTGGGAGGTTGGGATGTTCGGAGAGACTCGTCCCACAGCAGCACTGACTTCCACAACCTGCACTTATGCAGCAGATGAATGAAGGTCTTACTGACCTTGGCAGCTTTACAGGGGAAAAGTTAATGTAAAGATGGAGTGTTCTTAAATAGTTTCAGCTATGTGCTTTGTAAGCCCACACTCTAATGTGCTTTTCATACGTCTTGAATTTCTGATGATAGTTTTGTTAAGACTGGGGCAAATAAAATTACTTTCTATATCTGATTTCTTCTCCTAGTATAAGAAGACACAAAAAGGTGACTGGGTCATTTTATGGCTCCACCTTATTAGAGTCTCATTCTATGGAATATATAAGGGTATTCAGGGACGCTCATTTGCATAAGAGCATCACAGTCACACTAGAGAAAAAGGCACATAGTCTTTTAAATATGGCCATCAACATGCTTGCCTGTGATCTCCCAGCAACCCAACAACTGCTATGGTATTTCACATACAGTCTTGGCTACTGATGTTCAGTCCTTCCTCGCAGTGGTTATTTACAGGATCAGAAGTCCCAGTTTCACCACCAGGGCCAGTTTCCTGCCAACACCTTCAAGCAAGTATGGACAGAAGTTCAGATCTCTGGGGGTTCTGGGCCACAGGGGACTGGGGACAGCCCCAGGACAAGGTGCCAGGGCAGGGGAAGTGGCCCTCATATCTTCAGCCTGAAGCACTGGAAGAAGGTTAGTGTTTTGGCCCAGCAAAGCATCCTTCAGCCATGTAACACTCCTGTTGCACTGTGGTAATGATAATTAATTAGCCCAATGGCACCTATAAGAAAAACACTTCACCTCTGCTGCAGATGAGGAAGCTGAGGCTCTGCAGCCAGTAGACAGCTCTTGCTTGGCCTCTGTCTGTCAAAACCAGTGAAAATACTTTTCAGGACCAAATGAGAAGACTACAGTCCTTGCCCAAAGGAGGAGATGATTCCTACAGACTGAAGTTATAGAGTATTACTGCTGGAAATAAAGGGCTTGCGGAAATTACTCTAAAACTCCTTTATTACAAAATTCCAAGATGGATGTTAGTCCCTCTACCTTTGCCATAAAAATTCCTTGGCTCTTTTCATAATTCACATACCCAAATTATCTTAATTCAATTGCACATTTTCTTGTTGTTGTTTTTCATAAGTAGGAAAATGGGGTTGAAAAAGGTGTTGAAACATTTGACTTGTTTTCTTCCAGCATGGCTTGTCTGTATCCCTTTGTCTGGAAAACTGGATTAATGTAGCTTCATCCAGGACCTGGTCTTAATTCAGCAAAGCTGTTCCTGAGTACTGCTTAATGGTCAGTTACCCTTTGCTTCTCTGTGGGGCAATGGACAGTAAGACATGGTTTCAAGTAGCCTTGAGATCACACTTCACTGTCATAAATCAGAATGGGGAAGCAACAGTCTCATTCCTTTCCTCTCTCACCTTAGAAATTAGTGATGGCAACTTTAATCATTAAACCAACAACTTTAGAAAGCAGTTAAGTAGTTAATAAATAGATCATTTTCCAATAACAAGGAGAGACCAGATCGGCTGAGAGACAGTTCTGGCCTTTAAGCGGAATACCTCATTCCTCTCCAACTCAATGCAGCGCTCTTCTGCATTTTGATTTCATTTGGGAATTGTTTGCTGAAGCTGAGGGTATGATTTGCTCCATTATACTTAAGAGGGCATGTATTTATTATCACTTTTGTGTGTGTAATCTGAATATTCCAGCTTGTTTTTAATATATGGAAGCTACAAATCAGATACAATGTTCTGAGTACAAGGAATATATTTATCCTGCAAAGACCCATTTTGTTAAAAAAGGCAGAGTTATGAGATTAATATGTCAGAAAGTTGGACTGTGTTTCTCTCTACTGATGACAAACCTAATGGCCTTTCCCTGCATTCATCTACAGAAGAAACTTCCACCAACCATAACAGGAGGTTTTCCTTGTGTAGACACTGTAGGGTTGGCCCTTGATCTGCTCCTAACATTAGTGAATAAGCAAAGAGTTAACCTGGAAGCCTTTGCCATTTGCAATCCAGTGTGTCAGTTTCCTTCAAGGGAGAGCTCCGTGTGAATTCATTTTCAGCTGAATATGTTATTAAGGAACAGGATTTATTAATGACTTATTAATGCAGACAGAGACAAACTGAGCTCTGGTGCAAATCCTCTAGGATTCGAGGGAAATACACTCCTGCTTATGGGGCACGTGGTCTATGTATGGCTAGTTCCTGCCATTTGATGTGGATATATAGACAATATTAAATATTCTGTTTAAAGCTGTACACTTATATTCATTACCACTCAGAATAATAAAAACTTCCCATTCTACAGTGACATTTATTTACCGCTGAGCATCAGCCCAGGCGGAAGAACTCCCAGTTCACTACTGTATATAATCTCAGGGTCTGTCATTCACATGTAGAAAACTCAGCTCTCTATTTAGCACAGTGTTGGTGAAAGATAGACATTTACAGGGCCCCTCTGCCCTTGAGCTGTTCCATTAGTGCATGGAAAGCACCTTGCAGCCTGTGACAAGCGCAGCAGATCGGCACTAAATCAAAAATCAGTGCCAGCCAGGGATCTAAGCCACCATGAAGGTCACAGCCATCAGCTGCATGCCATCTCAATCCAAACAAAACACGCTGGATACAGGGGGATTTTCACTACTCACAATAGGAGACAAACACTTCATGTTAGAGTAATCCCCTGATAGCAGTAAAATGGGTAACTGACCTTTTAAATACTTTTGAGTATTCAATAAAACTTTGAAGACAGGAGAAAGGAGGTGTTGGTAATTTTTGGGTGCTTTCTTTATTGTAACTGAAACGTTGGATCTGTGCCACAGCAAACCAAAATGTTAACAAAGAATTTCTCTCAGTGCTGGGAGAGCTCATACATTTCAGAAAGCTCACGAGTTAATTCTCTGTGTCCTCCCCACCACCTCCCACCCCTCCCACCCCCCAAGTACATGATCCCTGTTCAGAATAATTTTCTTTTGAATTCTAAGAAGCTTATCCAAGTGTCCTTAAATGGTTGGTTAATCTGAAAGAGATTTAAGTGAAGTTAGAGCACGGCTTTTTTTGCGAACATCTTTCCTGAAAAATATAACCCAAAGCAGTGTTCAGAACTGCATGCTGCAACAGCAGCACAAAGCTAAATGCAGGGAAGGTGGTAGAGGGACAGGGAGATTATGAGGTTTAAGCAAGGTAGTCTACTGCCTAAGCTGAAATGAGATGAAGAAATATGGGCAGGATCTGAACTGAAAAGGCATGTGCCTTCTCTCAGTCAGGCTGCAGGAGAGGAGCCAGGGCTGAGGATGAACCTTCATGCTGGTATGGACACATGCTGGGTGACCTTCTCACTGGGTCTGTCCAGGAACTGCCCATGTTGTGCGCTGTTCTTCCCACCGTCCTCCACAGAAAGTGGCATCTAAAACCATTCCCCTCTAAAGGACTACATGTATCCCAGATGGTAGAGAAGGAGGATTGTGGTGAAAAAAGACATACTTACCTCCTCCCCGCCCATCGTCCTCCCCAGACTGTGGGACCCCGACCACTGGGGTGGTGGGCTGGTGCACAGACCTGAGAACACGTTTCTCTCTGGGGTACCGTAGCCTTCTGCCAGTTCTCCTTGGTTCATAGAGAGCTTGGGGATATTTGGGGATGGGGGGGTTAAACTCCAGCATCATTCCACTGATTTAGCCTCTTCTAGTTGGAAATAAATAAATAAATAAATAAATAAATAAAATAATGGAGCAAACTACTTCCTAAGTGAACTGTAGAGCAAAATACTTTCCTTTTCCCAAGACTCTTCCCTCAGGCTTTGCTCAAGGGGAGCCCTTTGCAGAATCATTAGGGATGGAAAAGACCTCCAAGATCATTTGGTCCAACCATCCCCCTACCACCACTATCACCCACTAAACCATGTCCCTAAGCGCCATGTCCAACATTTCCTTGAACACCCCCAGGGACGGTGACTCCACCACCTCCCTGGGCAACCCGTCCCAATGCCTGACTGCTCTTTCTGAGAAGAAATGTCTCCTAATTTCCAACCTGAACCTCCCCTGGAGCAACTTGAGGACATTCGCTCTAGTCCTATCACTGGTTATCTGCAAGAAGAGGCCGACCCCCAGCTCCCCACACCTTTCTTTCAGGTAGTTGCAGAGAGCAATAAAATCTCCCCTGAGCCTCCTCTTCTCCAGACTAAACAACCTCAGTTCCCTCAGCCGCTCCCCATAGGACTTGTGTTCCAGGCCCTTCACCAGCTTCGTAGCCCTTCTCTGGATATGCTCCAGGGCCTTGATGTCCTTGTAGTGAGGGGCCCAAAGATAAACAGAGCTCCCCATCCCTTAATGTGAACTATGCGGTCTGACGGATGGAGTTTGCATTTCCTCATCTCTACAATAGCTTATGTTCTGTAGCTAGGAAGAAATACAAACATGTTGCCTGCATGTCTGTGTGTGGCATACAGGGTATGTGAGAGGGGTTTCCTTTCCTTCAGAGTCCTAAATTGCAAGGCTTCTGTGCCACTGTGTGAGAGGAGAATGAAACCCCTTGGAAACAAATGACCAGGGCAGGAAGGCAGAACTGCTTCCCCTTGGAGATCTCGATATCCTGCTTTGGGAAACTCTGTTAGAAGTGTCATATGCCTAAACCAAAAGGAATGGGTTATATAGAAATAACATTTATGTAATCTACATGACCAGATCTATTGAAGTGTCAAAGCTTATTTTAACTATGGCGCTTCAGACTTTGACAGACTTATTGGCTGCGTCATTAATTATACAGAAAGCTAATTTAAATAAGATACAATCCAAGGCACTGGGTCAGGCTACAAGTTCACTGGTGCCCAGCGGTGGACACACTTTCTTAAGAGAAGACTGTGGGAAGCAGGCCACATATGTAAGCAATCCCTCCCTGACTGTCCTTCCGTGGCCGTGGGAATTAGGCACAGCCAGATGTTGAACCGTCATGTTTAATAACTGCCAGTGGACCTACCTCTCACGAGACAGTCTGTTCCTTTCCTGAAACTATTTCGGTGTGCTTTTTTCTAAATAAATGGTAAACAAACAAACAAACAAAACCTGCTGTTGTGCTTTTAGTAAAGAAAGGTTTCTCTCAGAGGACAGTATTTGTGAACATGAATAGCGCTGCTGCTCTTAATGCTCATTTTGCTATTAAAAAACCATACACATCCATGTACACCCGGCTGATTAATGTAGCTTATGTAAATCTTATTTTTTTTTGTGTCAGAATTGCATATATCATCTATATAATTGCAGACATAAACAAGAGCTTCACAACCTACAGCGGAAACTGGGCTATCGGGTGCTAATTCAAGGCAATGCATGTGAAAAGCAGGTGGTTTAAGGCCTTTCCGAAGAGAGGGAAAACAAACAGAATTTTCCCCCAGCCCGAGAAGTTTCCTGGGATGGCAGAAAACAAAATGTGCTGGAAAAAATGTGCCTTGGGGGCGGCTGCCACCTGGTGGCACTCGGGGACGAGCCCGAGGCAAGGAAGAGGCTCCTGCTTCTCGGGGCAGATTTTGGCTCCTTCCAGGTGGGCCCAAAGGGCAGGGTTTTGTCTTCGCTGTGCCAGAGCTGTGCATGAACACATGAGCATCTATAAATTACATTATTTGTTTTAAATCCTCTTTAAGGGTTATTTTTAGCATCTTTTTTTTTTTTTTTTTTTTAATTTTCTTTCTCCAATGAGGAAGGCACTTAAAAAGTAGGCAGCATAAAAAGTGTCCTTCCCTTTTTCCTTTCACTTTTTCTTGTTTGTTAATAAAGTTTCTGTATTCATCACTCATCGGGAGTCAGCCTGTGAGTGTGCTGTGTTTAAACGCTCTGGCTTTTCACTTAATGCATCCCATCTGTTTCTGAAATAAATTGCAATAATCCGTGTTTAATGTTAATCAATGTATTACTAAATATGCAAATTATATTAAAAGACGTGGTTTGAAAAAGCTTTCATTTGTAAATATGGTAGCTTAAAACAGGAAGCATATCTAAAAGCCATTTAGATACAGTAGCCTAACTCTAACAGTGTGGCTGATTTATAAAGCGGTTTGCAAGTTGATCTTTCTCCCACAAGGGGATATGTAAAACTGTTGCATATCAGATTTTGTTAACATCTGATGGGTTACTGCTAACAGTGTAAAAGCCTAATATTCACAACCATGTCTCTTATTTAAATTAGAGCAATCTTATTCCAGCTTTCTAATTTTTGTGCTCATCCTATCACATGAATTTGCATGAAGAGTTTATGAATCACAGTGAAAGCAATTTGAACAAGCTTTTCAATCAGTGCTACATCTTACTGCCTGATTTAGATAAATCATTGTCTAAGGGGTTCTTCTGGCCTCCCCATCTCCTTTTCAGCGTGCCAGGTCTGTTGGGCTGGCCATCCCTGGTGGTGCAGCCAGTCTCTCCACTCCAGTGCATCACTTTGCAGGGGCCCCCACTTGTGACCTTCAGGGTGTTGCTCTCATCACTAAGGTGGCCCTAATCCCAGACCAGGGAAGCCCTACTGTGTTGTTTTGCTGCTGTGTTAGCCATAGAGTTGTTTGCCTTCACCAACTTTCCACAGAGCAGTGGTGGTGCATGTCATGGAAGAACATGCACACAAAGTCCACAGTCCCGACATGATCCCTGTGCCTGGCCTCTTGAACCCATACACAGTAATGGACACACTGGTGAGGAGTGGTGGAGAGAAGATCCAGCCGGAAAGATGAATGCTGAGTCATTCTGCAAACAAAGGTGGCTCATTGTGCTCTTGGGCCAGTGCTAGCCATTAACTCTCATGTCAATTGTTGTCTTTTTTGTCTCTGTCTCTTTTTTTTTTTTTTCCTTGTTTTCTTGTTAACTCTTCTGTTAACTCCGCTGGACAGACTGCTTGATGAACCCCTCTTTTCATGTCAAGCAGGCCTACCTTGGAGCCGCTGGTGCTGCCAGCAAGGATGGCAGGTAGGCCCTCTGTGGTGGTCACTTGTGGTAAGGTGGGGGGAAGCTCAAGAGATGCATATGTCCGTGGCCAGGACTGCCTGTGTGAGAGCCGCTGCCACAAGCCCCATCTTTCCCTGAAAACGGGAACTATCTTTTAAACTTCTCATCGTTCCTCAGCTGGCAATGTTTGCTCAGATTGTTAATTTGTCAACACACATGTGTTGTGTTACAGAAAACCTTGACAATTCAAGATGTGTCAACCTCTACATACAGATATTTGAAAGGTAGCTTACCCCTTGCCCAGGTAGAAGGTCAAATCAAGATAGTGTATGAGGTAGCTTCTGGATTGCTTTCCTTATTCTTCCCCTCCCCTCCCCCTTCCTTCCACCCTTCCTTCCTTCCTTCCTTCCTTCCTTCCTTCCTTCCTTCCTTCCTTCCTTCCTTCCTTCCTTCCTTCCTTCCTTCCTTCCTTCCTTCCTTCCTTCCTTCCTTCCTTCCTTCCTCCCACCCTCCCTCCCTCCCTCCCTCCCTCCCTCCCTCCTTCCCTCCCTCCCTCCCTCCCTCCCTTCCTCCCTTCCTCCCTTCCTCCCTTCCTCCCTTCCTCCCTTCCTCCCTTCCTCCCGTCCATCCTTCCTTCCACCCTTCCACCCTTCCACACTTCCACCCTTCCACCCTTCCACCCTTCCTTCCACCCTTCCACCCTATCACCTTCCTCCCTTCCTTCCACCCTTCCTTCCACCCTTCCTCCCTTCCTTCCTTCCTCCCTCCCCTCCTTTCTTCCTTTTCTTTATTTCTTTCTCTCTTTCCCTTTTTTCTTTCTTTCTCTCTTCCTCTCTTCTTCTCTTTCTCTTTCTCCCTTTCTCTCTTTCTCTCTCTCTTTCTCCCTTTCTTCCTTTCTTCCCTTCTTCTTTTCCTTTCTTTTAGTCCTTTCTTCCTTTCTTTCTTTTTTTTTTTCCTTTCTTTTTGCAGCTTTTGGTGAAGCACTGAGTGAAATTTGCTGAGAGGTCCCAGAGTAGAAGGAACAGGAGGCTAATTTACCTTAAGCTCACTTGTGTTCTGTGGGTAATCTCTTGGGTACTCACATATTTGCTATGGTTCCCACACCTTTCCAGAGACATGGGCAACATTTTGAATGACTTTGCAAGTAAGAAGGAGCAAAACTGGAACAGTTTTGACTACCCCTCTTTCAAATAACCAACCTTTGGATGATGCATTAATAAACATTTGATGTCTCACCCACAATTTCCATGAGAAACTGAGCACAGATGACTTCAGCTAAGTTTTGCTCCAACTTTTTACATCTCCTCAGTCTCAGACCCAGTCTTGTCTATATATGTGAGGAAACCTCCCAGGAGCGAAAAGTGGGAACAAGGTTAGCACAAACTCTGTGAACCAAAGCTGTCTAGTTCCACATGGCTCTATTTATGACACCGGTGCTACAGCTCAATAGCCTTGTAATACCACATATCATGTACAGAGAGGGAGAGAGTGCTACTGATTGACTGTGATGCATTGTTTTATGTTCAACCATATGGAAACATTCCCCTTTTTGCCCTGTAAGCTTAATAAAAGTATTTTTGGAAATGAAATCTGAGAAGTAAATAAAACCTCCTACTTTCTTCTGGAGAAGAAACAAGGGGGGAAGCAAACAAACAGGATATCATGAAATGAATGACTTGCAGGGCTTGAAAACAGAAGCACAAAAGATAGCTGGGAATACTTATTTCTGTGACTATAGCTGTTCCACCCAGAGCTGGTCTTTCAGGGAACTGATATGTGTCTCCTTTTTATTCTCACTGCCGCATGCCTATAAATTGAGTGCCCACTTCTGGGTCTGAAGTAGAGGCTTGGTTTGACCTTTCTTTTGCAAAGAAGCGCTCTTCCCTAACACCACAAAGCCTGAGGTTTGCCCTCAGCCCTCTGGGGATTTTCATGATGGCACTGCGTTTGGTAGATGAGACTGCCCTCAAGGAATTTCTTGCATCTCGTCTAATCAAATCAAAAAAGTTAAAGTAACAACTAGGTTTGGAAAGAAGATCCCTATTCATAGAGGATTTATTGACAGTACCTTTGAAAGTCCTGTTTAATATGCAAGGTAAACAAATTAAAAATCCCAGCTTGCGGTCCAAGGGCATTCACAAATTAGAAATGACCCCCTGCCTGCCCTGAGAGTGCTAATGATGTAAAAGCTGAGAGGAGCTGAAGCCTCTTGGGAGAAGAGAGTGGGTCAGAGGGGCTTTTGTTGAATGTACCAATCTGTTTGGCTTTGACAGGCTCTTTGTCTAACTTGGGACATGACAAGAGGAGCTGAGCCGCCTGGCAAAGGTGGGGATATCTGTCTACATGGAGCTGCAAGCCTTGTATTTGTAATTTTATACTCACTTAGCTGTTAGTACCTCTTGGCTGCCTGGGGCCAGGGAAAACACTCGCCATTGCCTTCAGCTAAAAGGAGAAAGTAGCTAAGGGGAGTGAGTATCTAAAAGTGTGGCACATTGTGTCTTAAATCACAAATCCACCAAGTCAGCTTTGCTTCACAACTGTTTTTATCACAAAGGTTGTCTCTAATCCAGAGCTGAGAAAGCAAAAAGTCATCCAATAAGCTGTTCATCCAAACCTCACCCAAAGGCTGTCAGGGGGAGCAGAGTGCAAGTGGTGGCAATGTTGGTGTCAACTATATGCATTGGTACAGTCTGAAGGCTGAGCTGCATGTCTTTGTGCTGCCAAGGACCACACATAGGAGCCAGTCTTCATCTCAGGAAAGGTTATCCTATATTTACTATAATTTTTTTTTTTTTTTTTGTGCAACTGGGCTGTTTCTGGAGTTACAAATCTCAGCAAATCAGCTGGGATTCTTATACCTTGAACAAGAAGACAAAATTCTGTCCCCAAGGGATGCATTCACTATTAAGAATTTGAGTGAATTTCTGGCCCCACTGAAATAAAAAATATCTGTGCCATCAATTGCAGACAATACCAAGACATCCAGGTTGATACCTAGGTGGATACCCATGGAAGTCCATATGGATATATGGAAACATGGGCAGGAGAGCCTGGCTGTTCCTTGGTTAATGTACAAAGGAAAAATAATTTCTCTCACCCATTTCCTTTGTTCCTTTTGAATTCTTGAATTCTGTTCCCTAATTCATTCAGTCAGGCTGAAGCTACCTATCTCGTGGCTTTATGGTAAGAAGCAGCTCATACCTCTGAACAGTGGTAACTGGGCTTTCTATCTCTTCTGTTTTGTGCTGCACCACAATATTCAAGAAACACCAGACTCAGAAGTGTCCATGAATGTTTCTTGATGGTTTTAATGTAAGTACCATATCTGAATTTGTTTCTGCTTTATCATGGCTGAGTTCCCCCAGATGAATCATGAGTCAAACTATCTTCTGTTGAATTTGATATGCAAGACTTTACCAAAACAGTTGGCCATTATTTTTAGAAACTTCTTTTCAGCTGAGATATGAGCTTTGGTCTTTATAAACCAGCCTCAGCAATCCTCAGACCCTATATTTTGTTCATTTCATAAGTTCTCTACTGAGAAGAAGTTAATTTTTTTTTACTAATGTGGACTCCCTGAAGTACAATCCTCTAACAATATTTCACCCACATTGATGAAGTCTGGTAGACACTGTCCTCTGATTCCTTATATAATTACAGATAATAGTGAGACTGGGTGAGCCTATGCCACAGGTCTATGGACATAAGGTATAAGTAGGTATGCAAGCTTACAGCATTAGCATGTTAAAGAGGTGAGGAAGGACAGCACAGCTGTAGAGGTGGAGAGCAAGAATATATATGAGAAAGAAAAGAAAAAAAAAACAAAATGGAAGTACAGGGGAGCACATAGTGCTACTTATGGTGCTCATTTTTCTGACTTTCCTAGGAATGAATGAATTAGCTATTGAAGCCTAGCAGAAAAAGACACACCATAATCCTTGTGGATAGATGTCAAAGCCAGACAAATTTCAAGTTTTTAGACACTTTTAAACTGAGAGCTCAATCAATCCTGGAACAGCTTGACCAAATGTGCTAGATTCTGTCGCATGACATCCCTACATGGAGAGAAATTGTTGTTAGGAAGAGTTGTTGCAGCCTGCATGGAAACTTGCTGTAGAAATGCTTGGCTTAAACGTTCTGGTCTGTGTCATGTGCAAGGTAAGAGCTACTGAACATAACAGCTCTTGGCTTAACACTTGTTTCTGAAGAGCTGGACTTTTGTAGGAAGAATGGCTGGGAGAAAAGAAGAGGAAAAAGAAGAGGACCCGAGGGAATGGTGTCAAGCTGTGACAGGGGAGGTTCAGACTGGCTATCAGGAAAAGGTTCTTCACCAAGGGGGTAGTTGCACGCTGGAACAGGAACCCCAAGGATGTAGTCACAACACCAAGCCCATCAGAGTTTAAGAAACATTTGGATTATGCTCTTAGACACATGGTCTGAATTCTGATTTTTGGGTAGACCTGTGTGGATCCAGGAGTTGGGCTCAATGATCCTTGTGGGTCCCTTCCGACTTGGGATATTCTGTGATCCTGTGAAAAGTTTAGAAAGGACCAAAAGCCTCTTAAAATATCCTTGGACAGCTTGGAAACCAGTGCATTACTCAAGAAAGCAGCATTAAAAGAAGGCATAACCTGGCTTGGTGTTAATATCAACACAGTCTGTCCTATTTTAAGAGAAAAGAATGAGAGAAGTATGAGTCTGAGGACCACAATTTAGACAATGGAACTGTTTCTCCTGGAATCTGTTTTGCTAGTACAAAAGCTTTGATTTTTTCACTAAGGTTCCCAGTATCATCAGTCACCTATCTTAACTGTTTTGTGCCGTTTTCTTGCCACTCCTGTCATGAAAGAAACACTGTAATGTAAGAAACATGTAACACATGCCCTTGGAAATCATTTGTGTACTAAGTGGCAGGTTGCGTCTGTCACCTCTCTTTGCCGCACAGGTACAGCATCTGCCTCTCTTGCACTGCAAAATAACAAAGGCAAATTTGTTATGGAGGGAGGCAAGAAAAGCCAGCACAGCAACCTGGTAAGTGACACGTGCCAGTTAGTTGGCACTTGGACACACTGTGCTGCACCACCTAGATTTTTCTAACATAAGAATTAGTCTTGAAAGCACCACTCTTAAACTTCCAGTTGTACATCATGCAAGGATTTATGAGATCAAGGCCAAATAAAATGAGGCCCTCTCCTGACTGAACCTTACTCATTACTTCAAGGGGGAATTTGTATGAAAAGGGAGCAAAGGATATGGCCTAATACTGCTGTCTTTTTGTGGCATTTCAGTGGTTTCATACAGAGAAGGGTCTCAGAATGAGAAAACCATTTTATTTAATGACATAGTATGAATTAATATAGTAATATTTTTTAACCATGGTACATGTAGAAAAGAATTGTTCCCTAGCTAATCTTCTAAATCATTATGGCTCATCAATTATAATTTTGTTTGAACTTACTATGTGAAGTTGAATGACATTTTATCTCAAAGACTGTAGACTGAAATGTGAAAGAAAAAAGCTCAATGTATGGTGCACATGTATCCTACGCTTCAGCATATTTCTTAACTAGAACGCTGGACTTTAACAGCTGGATTTGACTGTTACGACTGAGCATTTACTCCTTTAGCTATTTGGTTACCTGCTTCCTTATAGCTTGACTGGAATGAATGGATGAAATACTGAAATATTTTCAAGGCTTTGGCTTTAATCTGTTGTCCTAAGTGGGAAGACTCCTCTTGAATGGGAGAAATGGTGTGCTACATGAAAAACAGTATCAGCGTGTGGCTCACATACAAATCAGGTAATGTACTTTAACGCAAACTTGCCCTCTAATATTTCAGTAGAACAATTCAGTTAGTGCACATTGGAAAAATGATGGAAATACTTTATTAGATTGGACTTTGGAAAATAAATGGCGAAACGCCCACATCATCCCCTCCTTCATTCAAAGATCAGAGCAAGGTATATGCATCTATTGTTCCCATCCAATTGTGTGGTTGAGGTTGGCATTTAGTGGCCTTGTCCCAGCCTGGTGTGCCATGACAGGAGCACAGGAAAGGAATTCCCCAGAGCAACCACCTCTGTCTCTACAGGCCCGCTCTGGGGCTGCTGATGTGCCATTGCACAGTTCCTTAAGGCTTTTCCCACCGAAATTTCACTTTTGTTTAAAACCCATTCTCATAACCCAGCCTTAATTTATTTACAGCAAGTTGAAGTTTGACCATTTATTCTGACCCAACATCAGCTTTTTCTCCCCCCTTCCATGATAGCCTAGGGAGAACTGTTCTCCCCTTTCTATTCGTGCCTGGCTGAGCCAAAATTTTGGTGTCATTTGGTGTGATCACCCTTAGGTGTTACGGTGACTGCTCCCTGCTCACATAATGGTGTTCTGTTAATGTTTTCTGGCTGTGTGACCAGACTGGTACCTAACACAGCAAGTGAGGTCTTGCTAGTATCCTGTACATTGGTCATCATAGATCTGTATCTATGCTGCTTCACATTGCCAATGTATTCATATCCCCAACAAATGAGTGTCACCCAAAGTGAATTCAACAAGTAACAGTCAAGGACATTCAACAACTTCTTCTGTGGCAAGACAGCAAGACCCCAGAGGACAACAAGAAGTGATCAGTGCTCTCATTGTGATTACTTATTGTGATGTAAGCATTGAAGACAAATAGGAGGATAACTAAAGAGAAATGTCACATGCACAGTACGAGACTGTCTAAAAAGAATGGGTTATTTGTAAATCTTGTACACAAGTACACATGGCTTTGTTTCAAGATCTGTACAAATACAAGAGATTTTCATTTGCCCAATCCAAATCCAGTACTATAATGTGCAAGTGGCTAGAATAGACTGAAGCTTAGCTCCTAAACAGATAGTAAAATGACTTTTCAGATGAGCTATTGAGAGTTTTTGGGCTGAAACACAACAGAACAGCTGAAAGTTTGAACTTTACACTTTCCTTCTGCATCTCGTGGCTGCAAACAAACTTACACTGCTGCAGCAGTTTTGCTTTAGGAGGTGTGACTGACAATACTCTGACTTACTCTCTCCTTCAAAAGTACACTCTGAAATATTTCCAGGGCACTGTGTAGGTTTGTTTTTATTTATGACACATGTACCAATGTATTTTAAGCAGTGATTTAAATTAGCTCCATTTGCTTTATTAAATATGATTACTGTGTATTTGTGCTGCTGTATCCCACTGGCATCCTAAACAGGGACAAAGATCCCACTTGTCCGAGTGCTGCACAAATGCAAACTAAAACAGCCTGCCTTTCAAAGAGGTTATAAAACAAATACAAGCAAGGAGACCATGAAGAGACACAGATGCACAGCACGTGGAGTGCATGACTAGGTGACAGTTTTGGTCAGTGCCATAAGGACAGCTTGCAGCACACCAGCCCAGTGGTTTCTAAGGAAGCTGTAGCTGAGAACTGGAAGAAAGGATTAGAGGGGAGTACTTCTTCCACAGGTTCAATAACGTGTGCAAGAAACTACCTGAGTGTTCCCCAGCAAAGTAAAAACTGGGCATGAGATGGCTGAAAGGGAAAATAACATAAGAAGGGGGCATTTATACTGCTCAGCATTAGGGCCTGTGTTTGAGCCATATAGCTGATGGAGAGAAACGCTTTGGCAGGGAGCAAAATGGATGAGGATCTACCTGGGGTTGGCCTAAGTCAGTCTCTAAGGCAGCCTTCCCTCCTCTGATGGCAGAGGGAGCTGAAGATGAGCCATGAATGCTCACAGCACTTAGACTGGGTTCCTAAGTTAGGAGGTACAATCTCTGCTCTTTGCGAAGGGCTACCTGGTTTTGTATCTGGGAATGTAAATCCTACCAGAATCCCTTTGGTTTCATGCAGCCATAATACCAAATTCTGTCTGGATTTCATCATGACCCAGCGTCAGTTAATACCTATGTGTTGTAAAGTATTAGTCATAATTGGATTTACACTTTTCTCATAAAGTTGTTGAAATGTAACTAATTTTACTGTAATTGTGATCTTTAAAATTTGAATGGTACCTTTTATTGAATAGCTTGTGCAGGACATCATTAGCTTATGGACTTTAGTATCTGGAATATAGTAAAATTTACATGATTCCATTAAATGTCTATCAGATTTCAAGCTGGGTTTAAGGCTACTGCATTTGAATGACCAAAACGTATACAAATTGGAAACATAAAATAAATAAATAAATAATGGAACAGAGTACAGGTTTAATTTCTTTCCTCAAATCTACCATGAGGGCGAAGAAAATTTCTTTTTAAACAAAAGAATCAGATCCATTCCTTATGAAAACAAATGATTTAGAAAAACAAGGTTAGAATGCCACCTGGGGGCTTATATTGCCATCACACCCCGCTTAAGATCAGAGCATCTTGTGATTTATTCTATCAGATCAAAAAAAAATGTTTTCTACATTTTCTTCATGAAGCATGGTAAGACTTTTAGGAACTCAGGAAGACATTATTCCATTTTATGGCATTTGCTTTTTTAGTCTTTCAGCAAAAATATAATAGAAGAAATGGGCACTGAAGAAGAAAACCAATATGCTTTGCAAAGGAAAACAAAGCTGTATGGCAGTATGTAGGATGATCTGTTTCTTCTCACAAATAAATGTAAGAAAAACACAAAACACACAAAAATAAGCACATTTATTCACAGCTTGCATTAGAAAACGCTAGCTTACATAGCCACACAATAGAGAAGGCCACAGAGTTCCTGGAAGCAGAAAAGTGATCATTCAAGCCCAATTAACTATGTAATGTGGTAAATCAAAGCATTAAAATGGAAATATACAAATCACACTTCTAATCAATAAAATTAGTATAAAAGTAAGTCTTCCTTTGACTTTAAATTAGGATATTATTCACCAAGGGGAAGTCATGCTTGACCAACCTCGTTGCCTTCTATGATGGCATCACCAGCTGGGTGAAGAGCAGTGGATGTCATCTACCTTGACTTTAGCAAGGCTTTTGATACTGTCTCCCATGACATCCTGCTAGCAAAGCTGAGAAAGTGTGGAATAGAGGACTGGACAGTAAGGTGGGTTGAGAACTGGCTGACTGGCTGAGCTCAGAGGGTGGTGATCAGTGGCACAGAGTTGGGCCGGAGACCTGTGACTAGCGGCGTTCCCCAGGGGTCAGTGCTGGGTCCAGTCTTGTTCAACATCTTCATCGACGACCTTGATGAGGGAATAGTGTCTGCCCTCAGCAAGTACGCCAATGACACAAAGCTGGAAGGAGTGGCTGACACACCAGAAAGCTGTGTTGCCATTCAGCGAGACCTGGACAGGCTGGAGAGATGGGCAGGAAGAAACCAAATGAGGTTTAAGAAGAGCAAGCGTAGAGTCCTGCACCTGGGAAGGAACAACCGGACGTATCAGTACAGGCTGGGGGATGACCTGCTGGAGAGGAGCTCCGAGGAGAAGGACCTGGGGGTCCTGGTGGACGACAGGTTGACCATGAGCCAGCAGTGTGCCCTGGTGGCCAAGAGGGCCAATGGGATCCTGGTGTGCATTAAAAGGAGTACGGCCAGCAGGTCAAGGGAGGTGATCCTCCCCCTCTACTCTGCCCTGGTCAGGCCTCACCTGGAGTGCTGTGTCCAGTTCTGGGCTCCCCGGTACAAAAAAGACAGGGATCTCCTGGAAAGAGTCTAGCAGAGGGCCACAAAGATGATACGGGGCCTGGAACATCTTCCCTATGGAGAAAGGCTGAGAGACCTGGGTCTGTTCAGCCTGGAGAAAAGAAGACTGAGAGGGGATCTCATCAATGTTTATAAATACCTGAGGTGTGGGAGACAGAGGGATTTGGCCAACCTCTTTTCAGGGGTTTGTGCGGACAGGACAAGGGGTAATGGCCACAAGACGGAGCACAGGAAGTTCCGCACCAACATGCAAAAGAACTTCTTCACGGTGAGGGTGACGGAGCACTGGAACAGGCTGCCCAGGGAGGTTGTGGAGTCTCCTTCTCTGGAGATATTCAAGGCCTGTCTGGACACCCACCTGGGCAGCCTGCTCTAAGGAACCTGCTTTGGCAGGGGGGTTGGACCCGAAGATCTTTTGAGGTCCCTCCCAACTCCTACAATTCTGTGATTCTGTGATTCTGTGATATCATGAACCCAGTGTAGCAAAAGTGTCTTTGCCAAAAGTTACAACTGTATACAACAATTCTTGCTGTTAGAAGAATGTGGGTAACCTCTCCCCACTATTAGCATTAATCTGCAATCTTGTGAACTTTCATACCCTTCATTATGATCCAGACCAGACAGGAAAACCAAGTATAAATTTTGCACAGTTAGATCTTAAACCTGAAGCCAGAGAAGGAGAGGTAGTCCCATTTCCTTGTAAATTTTACTAGGTCATCACTTAATTTTGTTTCAATTAGAAACAGCCCCAAATCCATCTCCCCGTCTCTTGAGATTCTCCTCAAAGAAGTGGACGGGAGCACTGCACTACCTTACTCCATCACATCTTCTATAATGAGCTGCATTGCAGTCATAAGATCCAAAAGCATTCAGGTATCTACTTCCACCACATAAGCTGCACTGAGGCTAAAGACCTGGAAATTTGGCTGTCCTACTCCATGTGGTCATTGTGGCAAGGTGGACCATGAAATATGTCTGTCTGTAGGGTGCATTTTGTGTTTGCCTACATCAGGCATCACCTGAATAGCAGAGGAAGAAGACAGTGTGCAAAGGGGATCCCATGTATAATGGGCAAAACATGAGTTTCTAATGTTCCTTCAAGGGTTCTTGGAGCTGTTGACTGGTCGAGATGACAAAACCTTTTCTTGCAGTCCACCTGGATGTGGTAAAATGCAATATTATGTATTCACATTTATGAATCTGAATCCATGAGCTTCTTTGATCCATGGGAGACGCCATCTACTCTTGTTGGAAATCACTGACCCCTTCCTCAGGGGAGAAACTTTTCTCCCTCAGAGACAACACTGACTGGCACTGTAGAAACCCTCTAGAGATACACAGATTCAAACTAATTACCACCCATGGCTGAACTCCCATTCCCTAGCAAGTTCCTAGAGGCATTCACCTCAAAGCTCACTGAAGGGATAACTTCTCTGCAGGAACAGTGGGTATCTGAGCATTTGTATCACTCACCCGATCTTGGGAATGCCATGTAATGACCTGTTGTTTCCTAAGAGAATGGGTTTAACAGAAATCAAGAATAAAGGACAGTAGAATGGATTTTTAAGGTCATGGAGGAGTATAATACACACTGCCTGTTAAAATATCGTGTGTTGGTTGGACAACACTGATTCTAACTCTGTTTCTTTAATATGTGAAGGGTTTTGGACTATATTTGTTTCCGGCAAAGTGTGAAATCCTTGCAGGCACTTTTCAACTGATATATTTATTAGGCATAAGGGAAAATACTGTCTGGATTAGGCATGGATTTTGTAACTGAAGCACATCTGACTATATCTCAAAGGTATATAGCCTGATTTAGAAAACTCACCAGTAAAAAAATAATAATAAAAAAACCCTGTTACTTTCTTTGTAAATATCTCACCAAGTGCTTCCTAAAATAATACATTTGAAACTGCTTACCTGTATCTAGCTACTCTATTCAGTAAATATAATCTATAGATAAAAATTAAATTGTGTAAGTTGAGGGAACTGTAATATGCTTTAGGAAACAGTAATCAGAGAAACATCCTTAGCGCAATAATCAGCTTTTCCCTTTTCTATGTAAAATTAAATTGTGATGTCCATATATGTTAGGTATAGCTACATAGTTTTGTACATTTTGTGTGTGTGTGTATACAGATGGACGCCTATATGTATATGCATGTTCATGCAGCAAACAGATTGAGCCATTTGTTTAAATGTCTTGATGCCTACAGCAAACTAAGCCATTATGCAGTTTATTAACAGGAGACTGCAGATGACTGTGTGAAAAGCTTCTTATTATTAATGATTATTTGAAAAATAAAATGATGGGAAAATGAAAATGCCATATTCAACTATAACACAAAAATGACAGTATTTGTATGAGAGAGTAAAAAATGTTAAGCACCCAGACCCAGTGGTATGGCTGCACAATACCCTCACTATGCAAAACTCACAGGAACATTAACATTATCAGTCTAAGGAGATGACTGTAAAATAGCTGTTTCTGAAGGACTAGGATTTTTAAAGGTTAATGTTGGTGTATTTGGTTGATGTAACAAGAGAAGCCAGGCAAACAGGAAGAGATAAATAATCGATCTGTTAAAAATAGGGTTTCTCTAACATATTAGAAATGAGAAGTGCCCACAAAACCCCCCATACAAGTGACGTATTAGATATGTTAACTAAGAGAGCAGAAAGAAGAAGAGAGAACCAGTGCCAGTTTCAGTTCCTAATCACTACAGCAGAGGCCACACAATCTCATCAGGCTAGGTAAGAGGGAAGCCATCATCTTAGAAGTTGGAAAGAAAATGTATTCCTCCAGTCAGCTACAAAGGACGAGGATCAAGAAATGACATGCTTGTGGAAGAGGGTCTCATTGTTCAAGTGTAATTGGAACATGCACGGCAAATTTCTTGCAGTGAAATATATTCTTGGTTCTCCTACAGAGGCATTTGGTCAATGAGAATCTCCATCCTTTACTGGACTCAGGGGGGAACATGACTACTGAGGATAAGGAAAAGCTGAAGTTTTTAATGCCTTCTTTACATCTGTCTTTACTAGTCAGACCACTTAACCTCAGGGTACTCAGCCTCCCGACGTGGAAGTCTGGGACAGGCAACAGAAGAAACCCCCCACAGTTCCGGTGGAAATAGTTAGAGACCTGCTGCTCTACCTGGACTGTCAAAAGTCCATTGGGCTGGATGGGATCCACCCGCGGGTGCTGAGGAAGTTGGCAGATGTGATTTCTGGGCTGCTTGGTCAACTGGAGCAGTCCCGGATGACTGGGGACTTGCTATTGTGACACCCATCTATAAGAAGAGTTGTAAGGCAGACCTGGGGAACCACAGGCCTGACAGCCTGACCTTGGTGCCAGGAAAGGTGATGGAAGAGGTCATCTTGAATGCAATTACCCAGCACATGTGGGACCACTGGGGGATCAGGCCTAGTCAGGATGGGTTCATGAAAGGCAAGTCCTGCTTGACCAACCTCATCTCCTTCTATGACCGGGTGACCTGCCTGGTGGATGAGGGAAAGGCTGTTGACATAGTCTACCTAGACTTCAGCAAAGCCTTTGACATGGTCCCCTACAGTTTTCTCCTGGAGAAGCTGGCAGCCCATGGCTTGGACAGGTACACTCTTTGATGAGTTAAAAACTGGCTGGATGGCCAGGCCCAGAGAGCGGTGGTGAACGGAGTGAAATTCAGCTGGTGACCAGTCACCAGTGGTGTTCCCCAGGGGTTGGTGTTGGGGCCCATCCTGTTTAATATCTTTATTGATGACTTGGATGAGGGAACTGAGTGCACCCTCAGTAAGTCTGCAGACAACACCAAGTTCGGGGGAAGGGTTGATCTGCCAAAGGGTAGGAAGGCCCTACAGAGGGACCTGGACAGGATGGGTTGATGGGCAGAGGCCAATGGGATGAGGTTCAACATAGCTAAGTGCTGGGTCCTGCACTTTGGTCACAGCAACCCCATGCAGTGCTACAGGCTTGGGGCAGAGTGACTGGAAAGCTGTGCAGAGGAAAAGGATCTGGGGGTGCTGATTGATGCTCGCCTGAACATGAGCCAGCAGTGTGCCCAGGTGGCCAAGAAGACCAATGGCATCATGGCTTGGATCAGGAATAGTGTAGCCAGCAGGACCAGGGAGGTGATCGTCCCCCTGTACTCTGCTCTGGTGAGGCTGCACTTCGAGTACTGTGTTCTGTTTTGGGCCCCTCACTACGAGAAGGACATTGAGGCCCTCAGGCATGTCCAGAGAAGGGCTACGAAGCTGGCGAAGGGCCTGGAACACAAGTCCTATGGGGAGCGGCTGAGGGAACTGGGGTTGTTTAGTCTGGAGAAGAGGAGGCTCAGGGCAGACCTTATTGCTCTCTACAACTACCTGAAAGGAAGGTGGGGGGAGCTGGGGGTTGGACTCTTCTCACAGATAACTAGTGATAGGACTAGAGGGAATGGCCTCAAGTTGCTCCAGGGGATGTTCAGCTGGAAATCAGGAGACATTTCTTCTCAGAAAGAATAGTCAGGAGTCACCATCCCTGGGGCTGCTTAAGGAAAGGTTGGACGTGGTGCTTAGGAACATGGTTTAGTGGGTGACATTGGTGGTAGAGGGATGGTTGGGCCAGATGATCTTGGAGGTTTTTTCCAGCCTTAATGATTCTATTATTCCATGACAGACACCTTCAAACTGATCATCATTCTAATATTGTTTAACACAACCCTTCACCAAAAGGTAACAGTTGACAGCAGTAAGCCTTTAAACTTAAGAATACACTGCATCTCAGCCTGGCAACTGTAATGCAGTAGTGGATTGCACTCATTACCTAGACATCACTACAGACACAGTATTTGTACAAACTACACTGGGAAACAGACAAATTGTTTCTGCTTCCAGGAAGTGTACAGTATGTTATATATCTGGAATACCACCCAGAAAACTTAGAATATCCTGAACCAAAAAACAACTTTTTTTTTTTTCAAGGTTGAAAGAAAGATTTAAAAAGAGATACACTGAAATTCCTACAACATACAAAGATAGAGAAATGGAAACTGGATTAAAAGAGCTGGAAGCAGGCTGTGTTGTTAGTTTAATGGAGGGTTTCAAAGATGCTCAGAAGCAGAGTTCTGAAGTCAGATTTAATTAACAAGACAAAAGGCACTCTCCCAAAGTCCATCAAAGCCTTGCAAGGCTCTTGAGTCTATGTGTACTGCACAGGGACCTGGAGTGCTTCCATCTCATGGTTTGAAGAATGTATTCCATCACAGTCTTTACGAAGACTGTGCAACATCTACAACCTTCCGGACTGGCTGCCATGAAGTTCAAAGCTCTGTATTTGTCCACACGATGCTGCATAACACAGCTTACATCTCTGTGTTTTTTCTATCCTGCCCCTTCTAGGTGTGTGAATAGTGATACAGCAGCGTAAGTTAAAATAAGGAGGTTAGTTAAAATGGCAGAAAGTAAAAGTGAAGTTCAGGAATGTATTTTCCTCACTGCATTAAAGAATAAAGAAGATCCTCACTCATGTTGCTAATCTGAGTAAGCTTCGTTCCTCTCCTACTTTATCAAGTACTTTCTTCTCTCTCTCTCTCTCTCTCTCTTTTTTGGGGGTTGGGGTTGGGGGGAGGAGTGTGTGTGGGGGTGTTGGGTATGGATATTTGAGGATTACAGCTCATACAACTGTATGCAGTGTTATGTTCTGCAGTGCTTCCTTTCAATGAATGAGCCACAATGAAACAAATCAACATTTGCCAGCTTGGAGAGGATACCAAATTATTTAGGGAGACTGTCATAGAGCAGATTGGTGATTAGAAAATATTACCATGGAAATCCTGGCAGACATAGCTGCGGTCGCAAAGTAATCCCAGTGGCTGTGCCCTTAGTCTTTAGGAATAGCACCTCTGAGTTGGCAATACAGCTTCAGTGAGCTTTACAGTGACTAAGTAGAAGAGCAGAGGTATGCTAAAGGAGGAGTGAACATATCCTACTTTCAAACTGGTGTATGGTGGTGATCAACTTTAGTTTGCTGAGAAACTGCAAAGAATTCACAGAAGGTATGCAATGGCAACATACAGGCTGCATGCCACCCACGTGTGTCAAACATGTCGACACAGTGGCATTTCACCCTAGACCTAACTGCAGTTTCCAGACACAGGTTGGCCACTGCTGTAAGTTGGGGTTTGAGCTAACCACCATTACCTCCTGCTGCAGGCATTCTGGCAGTCTCAGGTATGTCTGATGGCACTGTGTGGTGCTGATCACCTGGGACGATCTGGGCAAACAGGCGACAAGTGGAGTGTGGTGCTGGGGGCACAGGGTAGCACCCGTGCAGATGGGTTTGCACACATTGGAGGTCTCTCCATTACCTGCGTCTGCTCAAGAACATGATTTGCAAGGCCTTTTGGTTTGGGTTGTGTTCTGTGATCTTGCCCCACGTGTGCCTGAGACCCAGAAGGGCTGCCGAAGTCACCACGCGAGGACAGGTGAGGGGCAGGACTGTGGGTGGTGTGGGGCTGCCAGGTTTAACCTGACAGGGCAGCAGTGTTTTGAAGGTCATGTATTTGTGCCTGCATTCGACACGGGCATCATGGAGCCAAGGCAGGCTCAGCGGAGGAGAATGAGGGTAGCCAAGGGAAGACTGTTTTACACAGGATTATTTATATTTATATTTATATTTATATTTATATTTATATTTATATTTATATTTATATTTATATTTATATATTTATATTTATATATTTATATTTATTTATTTTGCTTTGAGGAACAGACAAGAGGGTCAGGACAAAATGGGATTGTTTCTCTCTGGCCGCACCATAAATTCCCCCTGAAAGTCGAAGGCGGCAAGGAAGACGCATAGCAAAGGAAAACATTCTATTTTTTCGCCGTCACACGGCACCAACGCGCTTCCTTCCCGCACTTAAATACCGCATGGCGCCTCGCAGGCCCACCCCCGGCCGCCCCTCACCGCCACCCCACCCCGCCCCACACGCACTCGGCGCTGGATTGCTCACGCCTCCCCGGCGCGGAGCTCGATTGAGACGGCCTTTGCCTCAGCGGCAGGGCCGGGCCGGGCCGGGCCGGTGCCGCCGGGAGCCGCCGCGATGCTGCGCTGGCTGATCGGTGGCGGCCGGGAGCCGCAGGGCCTGGCGGAGGTAGGGCGGCGGGCGGCGCCGGGGGAGCGTTAGGGCCGTTGGCGGGGCGGGGTGGCCCGGCCTGGCCTGGCTGAGCTCGGCCCCGGCCGCTGCCCGCTGGGTAGCGGTGGGCTGGGGTGCCCCAAGCACCGGGAGCCCTGCCTCGGGCACCCCCTGTCGATAACGTGTTTGGTGCGGCGAGTCGTTGTTTATACAGCCTGGTTGATGTCTGTTAGTCTTCGAGCCTCTCTTCTCGGTTTCTCCTCCGTAAAACGAGCAGGGCGTGCGTGGGGCACTGACCTCAGGCGTCCTTCCTGGTGCCTTACTTGGAGAAGGGTCTTACTGGGTGTGAAGGAGGCAGTGTCGCAATTTCCTCGTCCCTAAATCTGCTGGATTTCTTAGCTTGGACTTAACAAGAGTTAATTAACAGTTACTGGTCCTTCTAATTAATCCCTTTGTGAACTAGACGGATATGAGGAAGCAATTCTTCAGCTGCTGTGCATGAGCAAGCCATGACAGTATCACAAACTGTGCGAAACACCAGTATTTACTTCACTAGAAATTTGAGTTCATACCAGTGTGTGATGTAGGTGCCTAGGAATGCCACTGACCTGTGTCATCAGTCAAAATGCTGGTTATATTATGGTTGGATTTACCAGCTTAGTGTGCAGCGTTTCTTAAAAAGAAGACAAGAAATAAATAATAGCATTCTAAGAGGGGCTAGAAAGCTCCACTGGTGTTTGTCCCTTTCCAAAGTTTAAACTTTAGCGGTATTTTAATTATACAGTCATGTGATAAAGCATGAGCATGAGTCAAGGTGTGGTTGAGTTCTTCCGTTCTGGCACTCATGGCTCTTTTAAACCTGATCCATGAAGCGTCCATTTCCATTGCTGCTGTTAGCAATATTCATTTAATTTGCTGAATGATGGTGTTTTGCTTCTCTGTGAAAAACTGAAAAATATTTGTAAGGATTCACCCTAAAAATCCTTTTTTGCATTTTGGAAAATGGTTTCACCTGAAGATGGTCTCTGTAGCCATTAATTATTTCTGTACTCTTGCAGTATAGATGAGGAAGTCCCAAAGAGTGAGTAGGCTAAGGACTGATTATGTTCATGTGCTGCGGCTTCAGTCAGTCGCGAAGAGGCCAAGTGAACTAGAGTCTGACAGTGTGCTGAGCGAATAGTAAAAACCTCCAGCAAAGCTATTTCATTTTAAATTCTGGAAACATAAATTTCTCGTTACCCATTTCTTGCTTTACTGTGGAATTGAAAATCATTTAGAGGTAAGCTTCTGAAGCTCTTAAGTTGATGGCCATGATATATGTTGTAAGCTGACTAGCGCTGGTAATGGAAATAGCCTAACTGCAGTGGCATCATAGTCCATATAAGATGGTTTATTGTGCTACGTGATAGGTAAGGAGAAATGCCAATATACTTTTGTACCCATGTTTTTTGGTAAATTGCTTTAGAAAATATAACCTTTAAATGCTTCAAATCACTGGGTTTATAGGAAGCTCTGAAATTAAGCTGAGCATTGTGTTATTTTACCAGTTGTAGTAGTGATTACATGTCCTGCATAAAAAGTTCAAGTTGGGAATAGATTCCATTAGCATCTGCATCTAATTTTTAAAAACTTGGTATTGCTACAAGTTCTATTAATAAATAAAGCATACTTAACAGTCTTCTTTAGAGAAAGAATGCACATGTAATCTAACAAGAAAATACTAATGAGTATCTGAGGAGAGAATGGCTTGTAGTATGAAAGAACTGGAGGGAAAAAAATGTTGTTTTGTTGTTCTCTATAACACATTGCAGCATGGTATCTGTCAATATTCATGGGCATTTTTAGAACAGAATTAAGAAAAAAATAAGATTATGCAGGTTCAAAAGAAGTATCACTGTCTTATAATGAAGAGGAAGCAATGCCAGGGTATAAAATTAGGATGTGAATGTTACAAATTATGACTTTTTCAAAGTAGTGTTGCAATTGTTTTGTGAATGTATGTTTCTGATAGTAAATGAAGAAATGGAAGTCTTCTAACCACAGCAGTGCTTATGTCATCTGTTAAGTGCTACTGACATTTCTCAGAATTTTTAGAATGCTGGAATTCTTTTAAGGGATGTTTTGATTTGCTTTTGACAGCTGAACACTTAGTTTCCATATTTGTCCAACTTTTCTTTATAACTATGAGGACTATACTTGCATTATTCTAAATGGGAACTGCTATTCCCACATAATTGCTTAAAATGAGGAACAGTTGCTTCATGAAATGCATCAGATAACACAAAACCAAGATGAAATCACGAGATCTAGCATTTTGACAACCTCTTCATTTTAAATATAAACACAGATTTCCTTCCCTACTTATTAATTTTGTCATTCTTAACTAGTGAAATATAGTGTCATAGTAACAATACAGAAGCAATAGAAAAAAAAATTATTACTCCTGCAAGAAAATATTGACGTTTCTGCAGATATGTTTGTCTCTCACATAGGATTACTTCTCATTTATGCTACAGTGTTCAGTTATTACAGTTTTACCATGTAGTTTCTGTTGATGTCTTTGAAGAATAGACAATCTTAGAAGTAATAAAGGAAGGAGGCAGGAGAGTTCTGTCACCAAGTTTTTACTTAGCTACTTCTATATGCATTTTTTTTAAAAAAACAACTGTCTAATAACAAGTTGTTTCAGAATGCAGAAGACTATAAACACAAAAATGTTGCCTTATATTGAAACGAACTGTTGATTGAGATTAGCAGAACTATCATACCTTGAAATTGCAGTTCTACACAATGTTTTGTTGACCCTGCCGGGTGATCAGCCTGCTCCAAGTGATTGATAGTACTTTTAATTAATAGTCTAGTTGGGGTAATTGCAGATGTTGTTCTGTAAAATGATTAATCGTTCTCTGTATTTTTCTAAGCTGTTGCCTTTGGTATTCTGTGAACAGAGTCCCGGTGGATGATTTATATATTATGTAACAGAACAGCATTAATTCACACTTGCTTTAAAGGTATTGGGATAATATAGGATTATATAGAATTTTAAATTTGAATCATAGATGAAAGATATGAGAAGTTCACAAACCTCACAGGAGGATGTCTGATTTAATGAAAATTCGAATGTATATGTATAGAGTTCTGAAGCTGGCTCCACAAGATAGCTGGAGCCTAAATTGGCTTTTCATGTTGGTGTATCAATGATTAAAGCAGTACAAAATGTTTTTTAAACAGCAAATGGTATGTTATGATTTGAAATACATGCTGTAGAAGGATATCATTAACTGGAAATAATAAGAAATGATCCTTTGTAATGATTTTCATTAAAGCAAAATTAAATTTCAGAAACCTAATTTAACTTCACATATATCTATACACTTACATAGGAGTCTAAATATAGATTGATAAACATTACAAAGACCTGATGAAAATAATTATGTCAGTACAAAATAAATTTGATTTTGTTTTTTATTTTAATTTTTAATTTTAGAAATCATCTGTACAGACCATTGGTGAAGAACAAATACAAAATCCTTACACGGAGCTCCTTGTGTTGAAAGGTCATCAAGATATAGTACGATTTCTAGTACAAATAGATGATTGCAGGTATGAAATTGCATTCCAAGTTGTTTCATAACATTCTTTGGAACACTTTGGTGAATATTTATGAAAACATAGACATATTTTTAGTTTTCTATTTTTGCTGGGGGAGGGTGGGAAGAGACTGGGATTAAAAAGGAAAGGGGTGAACACTTTTTTTAGTATGTTATTACATCTTCTGGCATCTTTTGTAAGTTGTACTTTTATGAGAAGAGAATGTTGATGGAGTTATGCTTCTTGATACAAATTCATTTGTTTGGAAGAAATATCTTTAGGTAATTGAGCCTTTCTATTTCAAGCTGTTCCTGAGATGAACTTTCCTTTCTTTATATGCATACACACTCTTTCTCCCAAGACAGTACAGGATAGTGCCTGCTTCTGTTCTGAGCAGATGCATGTGTTTTTATTTTTGGTATGAGGACAGCTGTTATTTCACCTTCTGGTTTTACAAAGGAATGTAGTAGACTCCTACAGATACCCTCAATGTAGCAATTGAACATGACATTCTTAACAATATTCGATGTTGCTATTCCTTTCTTTCCAATCTTTTTCAAGTTTCTCACATCTCTGCTTTTTTAGTAGTGTCTAAAGCCGTGTGGTTGTTACACTTTCTTCTGAAACTCTAGTGCTTAATTCACTTGTGCTGTGGTTGATGAACTTTTTTCTGAACTTCTCAAATCTTGAAATTTTCAGTACTTTAATTGTGTGCAGAATGGCTACCTACTAAAGTTCAACATATGTAATACAGCAATTAGACATATCTCCTCCAATTTCCCATTTTTCAACTTGCTGTACTTCTTTGAAACCATACAGTTTCTTTGTTTTACTTGTCCAATTTTTAGCTTTGTGCATTTTTTGTATATTCCCTGACATTCATTATCTGTTCTGGTCTTAGTTCCTTGTAACTAGTTACAACATCCCTACAAATTCTGAGGAAGGAGTCATCTAAAGACTGGAAAACTGATTATGAGGCAGAGATAGTCATTAGATTTACCTTTGTCACTTTGGAAGTGTGACTAGGAGAATCAGATAAGTTACTTTTATGTTTGTGTAAAATTAACCTTACATGCTCTCTCATTTAACCTAATCCTGAAAGAGAGGAGATAATTAACTACCTTAAAGTGAGGTTGTGAAGCTTTTAGTCAATAAGCATAGTGACTCTTGTCTGACATGGAAAATTAAATAGAAACCTCTGAGAACTAAGAACATAAGTAATAGTCAGGAGACTCTTTGTTAAGGAGCTGCAGTAATTTATTATCTTGTATGGATTAGGAACAAAAGGATATTTCTAACAAGCTCTTCAATGTACTACACAAATTTAAACCAAACTCTTAACCATGCTATATCTTCGCAGTGTACAGCAGGCATTCTGTATAAATATGTGTCTACAAGGTACATAATTTCCAAGATGTGGGACGTATATAAATTCCACAAAATTCTCCATCGAGAATTTTTAGCTTTTCAGTTTTTATTCTTAACCCCATAAACATATACCATAAAAGCTGTATGCATTTCCATAAAATTTATTTTTACATTAAAATAATCCACCAGAAGATTCATGTAAAAATGGAATATTGTTGTGATTTTTTCCCACCATCCTTCTCTTTTCAGAGAAGTTGCTAAAATAAACTTTCTTCAGATTATACTTTTCTGAAAACAGACACTGAATAATCTGCTTGGTCTTTATTGAAATACCAGAGTATTTTTAGATTGCAGGCATTTTCTGATGTAAAGAAATATTGTACCATTTGGGGCATCATTGTATGTAACAGGTAAATTATTGAAGCTAAACTAATAGTAATCAGTATCAAGCTAAGGCCTGAATGGCTACATTGAAGATAGGTTATGAAATAGCATATGGATGTGGAGTAAGTTGCATAGCTGGTTAATATTCTGAGAGTTTGAGGAGTTTAATAGAGTCGCTTCACTGGACAGTAATTCAAAGGTTTTATTTATGAAGAATATGGTGGTTTATGGATTGTTAAACAGCTGATAATATTGTTCACTTGGTTCTTTTCAATAAAATTAGTATTGTTACTCAGCTTCTGAAATGTTTTTATTTAGTTTCTGCAGCTATTCCATTGTGTGTTTTTTGTCAACTGTTGTAAGCCAAGTTTCACGCTTCAGGTCTTTAGATAATATCATCTTATTGAGAATTTTGCAGAAGGATTTTCTTGTTTTCTCAGTGGCTCGGCTAAAACCAGTGAGTGGAAAATTTTCTCAGATTGGTTTTTGAAGATACTAAATAAATCCTGTATAAATGTAACAGAAAGCTGTTTTTTTTCTTCTCTTCTCTTGTATTTTTTTGAACATGAAGTGAGGGTCGTATTGATTGGAAGATCACTGAAGAAGGCTAAGCCTCAGCAAGAGTCTTCCAAAAAATGGACTGAGATAAAATTGCATGTAATACTCTAGCATTGACACATTAAACTAAACAGAGTTCATAAAACATTTTAAGAATAGCTTTCTTGCTTGCTCATTTGACCATTCCTTGCTCTGTCAGGAAGCAGACAAGGTTATAGAGGATGGTGATCATGACTGGAAAACAATCAGGTGACCCATGAAACACCACTTTCATGAACAGGTTGTATCTGTAAGATAACAGACTCTACAATATACTTCTATACTTAGACCGAAATCCTGGTTAGATGATGAAGAGGAAAAATACAAAACAGGGCTTCATTGAGCTTCTGTGATGATGATTCATACTTGTACCTTCTTTCAAACACTAGTTTCCTTTCAGAATTTGTAAAGTGGCACACAGTTCCGACTTTAGTCAAGAAATGAACTGTAATAAAAGGGGTCTTGCTGAAATGTGAGAGTCTTAATATAGCAAGTTCTTGACCTTGTGACAAAACAAGGTGTAGTACAGCTAAAAGGCAAGTAAAGATAAGAAATTACTGTTTTCAGAGTTGTGCATGAAAGGTTGTTTTTTGGTTGGACCTTTTTAAAGAGGCATGATTGGATGTAAAATAACAAAAGATGTGGGAAAAGTACAGGTGGCACTTTTTAACAAAAAAAATGAGGAAAGGAATTGGGGGTGGAAGGGAACTCAGCTTTATGACAGAAAACTTACTCTTTTAGCAAATTTCACGAACGTCATAACTGCAAAGTGAGAGTCTAAAAGAAAGGACTTTTTTTCAGTTAATTAAACCACTCACAGCTGGCTCCAGGAAAAAAAACGTAGTTGATATAGCTTCATGACTTTCTTGCACACAGTACACATCTTAGTTATCTATGTCTTAACTGTTCGACCCTTGTCAAAGGCTTAAAACAAAAGGAAAAAATAGAAGGTACGTGTATTTGCAACTATCAACTGAATTCAATTTTCAGTGGAAGATTTTACTTCTGGTTTAAGCTTTCTTAACATGTATTACATCTTTACTGGGAAAGCTGATGTGTTTGCTACAGCTTCAGTGTAGCTGTGGTGTTGATAAAGATGCAAATGTAGGCAGATGCTTACAGATACTCCCTCCCTCCCTCCCGGGGAAAAGATTGAGTTTAGATCAGATTTTGTTAATGTGAATTTAGCAGTCATAACACTAAAATTAACCTATTTTTTGGTTCTATGGTGCACCCTTCAGCTGCATTTTTACCAAAAGCCATATTTAGCACCAAAAATGTAGATCCTTTGGGAGTTTCCTAAGCCACTTGTAAGTGCCATAGTAGATACTCAGCTCCTCTATTCCTGTGCTGAACTCATGTGTGATTTGTAATTTCTTTGATGTCTTGCAGTCAGTTGGCCCTGACTGATAGTATTTGGTTTTAAGGTGTAGCGTTACTGAGTATGTAAGATCTCTCATTAATAAACAAGAGAATTGGTTCTGTAAAGTGGGCTTCTATTTATAATAATATGTCTTGCAATTCTTAAACCTTGTTCTTTATTAAGTATGTGTTGACATTAAGTATGTCCTGACTTCAGGACTTTAATTTAAAAACTAGAAACTAGTTGGGATCTATGGATATGTATTTATTCTTTAGGTCAGAGTACGATACCATATAAATATTTTTCTATAGATATTTTTCTTATGTAGCTGTTTTTCTTCTGTTCCATTATATTATGCTATATTCAATATTTCATCTTTTTTTTTTTTCCCCTTATCAGGTTTGCATCTGCAGGAGATGATGGAATCATATTTCTGTGGAATGCTCAGGTTGGCTCTTTTTTGGGGGGGGAAAGGGTAGCATGGGTGTTTCAGAGAGGGTAAATGTTGAGGAGAGGAGTTAGAATTGTCTACTAGTGAAAAAGAATTGCTGCATGGATTCAAATCAGAACTACTATTTGAAAATGTAGAAGTGGGAGGGAGTCTGTCATTATCACTTGCAAAGAAGAGCTAGGAAAGTAAATGTGAGAAAATATTTAAATGTATGAATTTGTGACTAATGCTTCATTTAAAACATGTTCAGTCTTCACTGTAAATGTGAAGATGCTGAATGTGGACACAATAAATATGTAGCAAGGTCCCAGGGTTCACAAGACTCACATATCTATTTTAATTTTGACTATATCTTAGTAGCTCTATTTGCAATAACTATTTGCAATATAACTGAAGAGACTAAATGGAGAGCTAATGAAAAACAGCATTGGAAAGACATCAAAGTCGGTGAAAGTTAAGTATTTCACAGAGTGCCAAAACAAGGCCTTACTTGCTTGCTGTGATAAAAATCTTATTATAGTTTTTGAAAACCTTTTAAGATAAAGGAATTATCGTGGAAAATGTGCTCTGTGAGTATGATAACCACCTTCCTACTCCTCTGCTCTATGTCTCCATATCATTGACAAAATTATTAAGAAGGGATGAGCATTAGACTTAGATAAGGAGTCTTAGTATGCAAGCTCATTAGGATGCTCATTAGGAAGTCTAAAAGGGGGACATAGTATACTGACTAACCTGTAAATATCAAGCATCCTAGTTAAGGAAGACAGAAATCTCAGATTGTAAACTTTTGTGGAAACATTCTGAAGAATTTATGTTACACGGTGGTGTAAATTTAAAATAAGGAAGGGGGAACTTGAAACTCTTTGTCTCTTTTGAGTGGCTTCTCTTAGTGCTTAGCTGAAGGCTTTTTACGATTCTACAATTTGGAAAAGGAGATAATTTCTGTATATTCAAACACATGTGAGTATATATGTACTCGGAGTTCAGAGCAGTTTATGGATGTAGAACTCATTTAGGAACAGAGTTCTATTTCTTACTTCTGTTGGATCTTCATTACATTTTTGTTTAAACAAATCTTTCTGTAGTTTTAAGTTAAAAATGATATATTTCTTTACACTTCTGGGTTATAACTAGCCTGTATTTTAGTTGCATGATTAAAGCACCAATATGCTTCTGAATATTTGTTTGTTAGGTTCTGCTATCTAACTAAATGGAGCAGAAGTAGCTGCAACTATCTAAGCCACCAGCTTAAAACTATCGATAATAAAAATAAAGCTGTCAGGAAATTGACAGTACTATGTTTGCCATAAAGTTGAGTTAAGTTTTTCAAATAAGTTAAGAATTACTTTTTCCAAGAGAGGCTTTGTCAACAAATCAGAGTTACTACAGTATCAGTTAAATAGGATGAATGGCCAGTATTTCCATTAAAGTGAAATTAGTATAATATACAAATTTGTAAGTGCTTCCAGAGATTTTTTTTTACACTTAAGGTAACTTTTATTATGTAGCACTCTTTATACTTATACTTAATATGTTATTAAAATAAGGTAAGATCTTGAAGTGTGTTAAAGGTCTAGTAAGAATTAAATCCACACCTGATTGTGAAATAGGGATATTAGACTCCTAGAAGTTCTTGCTTTCAGAAATAGTTTGGCACCTATGTCATGTGTTACTGTAGGTATTTTCCAAATTTTACCCTTAATTTCCCCTGTTCTTATTTTTCAGACTGGAGAGAAACTTTTTGAACTTCACGGACATACACAAAAAATTACAGCTATAGCACCGTTTTCTTCATCAGATGATTCTGAAGAAAAAAGTAATTTGATTTTAACAGCATCAGCTGATAAAACAGTTATTGTATCCTTAGATCTGGAGAGCATTCAAAAATTTTTTTCGTTTGTTTTTTGTTTTTACAGCTAGCATTGACACAGGCTGCAGTTTGTTTAAATTTATTGGCTGATAATATTCAGTAGGTATAATTGTGGCTAGAAGAATTCTAGTGCAATCTAATTAGATGAAAGCCCTACTAGAATAATGATCCATGGTCATGAGAGGCCATCATTAATACGTCATTTTGGCCAAATATCGAAAAGGCTATCAGGATTTATAAGACTGTCTTTCCACATTCTTATATCCCAAACTTTCATTTAATTAAAAACACAGCAGTTACAGTATATAAAATTGTTTTGGTTTCCTTAATGAATTAAGTCAGGTTTGGGACTGCACTACTGGCAGACAGGTTCAAAAAGTTTCATGTTTCCATTCTACAGTAAAGGTAAGCTGAGGAAACCCTAGATTGGTCAGTCTGTTGTATGCAATCTTTTCTGTATGGATCGTGAGACATATGGGCAGGTGCATTAAAATGAGCAGCAGTGTTTGGTTTAAGAACAGGTAACCCTTAAATAGTGAGTGACTGAGAATTGGGCACAAACTGTAGTTTTCTTTTTGGAACTCTTAGTACCTTGATTTTCTTTTTGGAAGTCTGTAGAACAAAGGTCATTTTGTAGCTTAGTTTTGTTACTGGATTGGAAAAAGCAACCTACACGCAAACTAGTTCTTGAATGCTGTTAGAAATATTCACTGACAAATCAGATTTTGCATTGTTAATGGAAAAAATGTAATGTGTAGTTAATTCTGTACTTCTCAAGAAATTGACACTTTAATACTGTATTTCTTAGTACTTACAGCTTTATCCCACTAAAGATCATGATAATTTCATTGAAAAATTCCCTGTAGAACTTTTGCAGGAGACATATATCTGATTTTTGTTCTGCAGTGTTTGACAGTTCTTCAAAGACTGGATGTATGGTTGTCTGGAGGGAGTGATCTATGTGTTTGGAACCGAAAATTAGATCTCTTGTGTAAGACCAGTCATCTTACTGATGCAGGTAAAAATGTAAATGACTCATTATAGCTGTTAAAGTGCAAGTAAAATGGATCTGTATAATGATGCAAAACCAACTTGGCAAATTCTCTTTAATTCTAATGATAACATTATGTATTAGAGCCGCTTTTTTTTTAAATGTCAAACTCAATCATTTCAAAATTAAGACTGCTTTTAATCTCCTGTGCTGTGTGAATTTTAGAATATGTCAAATCTCAGTAACTGTAATATTTTACAACTACTGTAAATATTTTATAATAATGTGTGTTCCAGTTAACCTGGTATCTTACAGACCTTAGTTACTGATTTATACATGCTTGCTGTAGTGGGGGGTGATCCTTTGATGTGCTTTCTCTGAGAAGGAGCTGGAATTCTATTATTCCTAAGTAAAACACGGTAATAGTAGACTAGTAAAGATTTATTTTTATTCTTAAGAATCAGTAATTTTTATGTAGCAAATGAAGGTTTTGATAGAAATACAGTAAATGTAATCAGATCTCAATGTAAATCATGCTTTTCTATTAATAACCTTATATATTATCTGGCCAAGCAAATAAAATCGTTGCTTATTATTGCTGTGCTTTACAAAGATAGCTATGAAGCTGTGAATCAAGTTCAAAGGTGGAAGCAATATTTTTCCTTATTTTTGTCATAGGGTGTAGTAATGGAAAGTCAAACCCTTCTGAATCTCGGAGGATACTAACAGTTCTTTAGCTTCGATACAAAGTACCATGCCAAATAGAAGTTGCAAGTGGTATTTGTAGTCCTTAGTGTGAGTTTCTGTTGAAACTTTTGTAGGCGGGGTCAGTGTGATGTGTAGCATTGGCCCTCCTAATCTCTTGCTTTCTTTGTAGTATGGGAAGATAGAGGTTGCATATTCCTGAGTGATTTTTCCCCTAATGGTGTGGCAGCACAGGCTGGGGGATGTCTATGCAGGATGAAGGCAGAATAATGTACTGTCTTGTGCCTTGTTTTGCTTCAGCTGGCTCTGCACAATGTTTTGATCTTATGTACTGTGGTAGTATCAGTATCTAATAACTTTAGCTCTGCATGTGTTTAGAGACTCAATAATTACCACGATATCCTTAATATTGTCCATAGTAGGACATAGACATCTCAGCCCTACTTAAAATAAAAAGATTATTGATTCTCAGCTTCCACTCCTATTTCAAGCTCAGTGTTCAGAATTCTGTTATATTCTGGACCAAACCTCCTGCCTCTGCCACCATCTGAGGTAATCTGTTCACTTCCAATGCAGTTTGACTTTGTGCATTATGTTTTTATTCTGTTAATAACTTCTGTGTGGAAAGGAGGTTACAAAAACCTTGTTAACAAGGAATTATCAGTTAATTGTGTTTTATTCTGGTCAATAAATACAATAAAATACAATAAATGTTTTCTCCCTTCTTTTTTTTTTTTTTCAAAGGTATCAGTACTTTGGTTGAATTGCCTAAAAATTGTGTTGCGGCTGCTGTTGGCAAAGAGCTAAGTGAGTATATTGCATTTCTGTTAAGTCTTCATTGGCTGTTTATCAGAGGTATCTGTAAAGAGCACAGTGCTGGAATTGTATTGGACAAGTGAATGGTGTGATTAGCAGTCTTCCTCCTTTTTCCCTCATGTGACAATAAGGCAGACAGTACTGATTTCCTTCAGGAATTTCATTGAGATCTGCCATGATAAAAATTTTTCTCTATTCTTTGTTCCTGCTGTTAAAGCCATCTGTCTAGATCTGATTGTGGATGTCTACATTTGTCCTGGAGAAGGTTTGCAACTCATTTTCAGAGCTGCTAAATACTAGGCTTCCCTACAGCCTCTGTATCCCAAGATCAAGAGCGTGCAATATTGCCAATGAAATTATATGCAAACCTATAATGAGACAATGTGATGGTTTCTGATGCTCACTTAAGAGACAGGCTTTTCTAGGTATGCAAACTCTAAATCATTTGCTAGCTATTGGTGGGGAGGTTCTTACTAAGAGTATTTTATGAAAGTATTGAAATTTCAAAATATAGAGGAAGTTTCAAGAGAAAAAGCATAGCACTGAGTCCACAAAACAGTAGATCAAAATTCTGATCAAGGAATCAGGAGCAAATTAAAAATGGTCATCTTGTATTTATACTTAGGTATACAATGTAAACTTCCATCTGAAGTTTCCATAGATCTTCAGAAATGCCCTTGAGTTAGCATAAAGAAATATCAAGACTGGTTAAAAGAAAGTCTTAATTCCTGGAAATTTTGTTTGCCTCATTAGATAGTATTGCATATTTTTGAATAATAGTTTTCAGTCAGATAAGTCTTAAAGACAAATGTTTCTCTTTTAGCTTACTTATCAATAAAGCTACCTAACTCTTTTCACTTCTGCTTTCTACAACTTCTGATGTTGATCAATTCTCTGAATTTCAAAATTGCTAGGTTAAAATGTTTTATCCTACGGTGGCTGTAACAAGAGACTTGAAGAATAACACTGTAATAAATTATTCCAATTTTGTGTGTTATGAGAGAAGCAGTTAAAGAGATGGTCATAAGTGGCTTTGCAGATCTTGCACTGACTCATTTTTAATGTTCATTAATTTGTGTCTGAAAATGATGTGTTTTACTTAAGCCTATCTATATTTTACTCTGATAAATGATAAAGCTTACTTAGACAATTTCTGTCTATCTTGGAAGTCATTTTTAGGTTGATTGCTTCCAGTGATAAGTCTGAAGGTTGGAATATCCTTGAAGTAAAACGCCTTGTTGACCATCATGATAACATCTTGTCATTGGTCAGTGTCAATGGTAAGAGGGGTTTTACAGTATTACTTGTTTTGTTAGTTATCGGTGGGATATTTCGACTATGCGGTTTTGGTGGGACCAAACATATAACTGTAATGAAACTTCACAACTAGTAGCTGAACCTTCTGTGTAGCTGTGAAGGTAGTGAAATGTGAAAATATAATGGCTTTATTTAAGGATTAATGGTGAAATGAAGCCAGGCAGGTTATGATTTAGGAAAAGCTCAAAAGATATGCAGATGTAAGCTTGCACAGAGGTGCATTATTTAGAGGCTTTGGTAGATGATGATGCAGTCTGTGCTGCTCATTGTGGCAGTTCTGAGCTATGACCTGAAGCTCTGTCTAGTCAAAGACTGGAGGTACCCACCCCTTCTACTATGTTGTCTCATCTGCTTTTTTTTTGTTTTCTGGAGTTCCCTCTGAGCCCAGGACAAAGTATTCCCACTGTGACAGAGAGTGGATATTTTGTCGGCCTGGCTGTTGCATGGGGTCTGTGGTATAGAGATGGTAAAGCTGGAAAGAAGAAAACTTGGATTCTGTTAATAATGGGCAGAAAAAGACAATATTACCTGTTTTAAGTATTCCGAAGCAATTCCTTTCCATATGCGATTAAAAAAAACATGAGCACTTACTTCAGTCTTGCCATTAATCCATCTGTTTCATTTCTCATTAGTGTTTCTGGTTGAGGCTAAGACATGGTTTGCTGTGTCTGAGGGGTACTGATAAACTTATCCAAGGAATAGAAAGGTTTTATATGTAGGCAGCATGAATTTCAAGTATTTGTACACACTTCTGGTGGTGATCCTTGCGTTTGCCATACTGTGCATTGTGTCTGGTAAATATTCTCTATGGTAGTTAAAATTTTACAGGAGAGATCTCATCTCCTTTTGATCACCTTAGCTATTCTAAGTGATCAAATGAGTATCTTCTCAAAGAGTGAGAACAAACTGAACTGAACAAACTCAGTTTGTTCTGTCAGTTACTAACTGTACGTTTTATGTAGCTTCACTCTTAACATGAGCTCTCTTACTCTATAGGGTTGTGACATTGTGTGAAATGGATGTATTTTTTTATATAATATGATTTCTATGTGTTTTTTTCCCCTCTAGATTTGACTTTTGTGACAGGTTCGCATGTGGGTGAGTTAATAGTTTGGGATGCAATTGACTGGACAAAGCAGGCATCTGAGTGCAACTTCTGGGAGTCCTCTGTCCATCCAGATTCACAGACAGAAATAAAGTTATCCCAAAGTCCAAATGAAACTTCAGTTCAACACTTAACATCTGATGAGGAGGTAAAAAGCTTTAAACTGAATATACTATTTCAAATGAGCTACCATGACCTTACCATAGAAGTCTGAGTGTTTTGCATTTTTAATTTGGTTGTTGTTGTAAGTAATAGAAGAAGCTTTTTAAAATGTACACAGCTGTATTTATGCAATCAGCAGTTTTTATACAAAATTTTCATCAGTGAGGTTACTGAGGGTTGTAGGGTGCAGGTGGTGTGGGAGCTAACATAACAGCTTTTTTGACTAACAAATGAAAATTTATTATCTGTTTAAAGTACCACTAGAAAAATAAGCAAGAAGGTGCATTTCAATGGCATACATATTTTGTGTGCCATGGTTCTGAACTTGCAGTTTCCAAAATAATGCATCTTTTGAACAGTTACAGCTAAGAGCACCGTGAAGTGAATCAAAGAATTGGCATGTGCAGGTGCACAGCAGTAAATAAATATTGCTGCTTTTGTTCAGGCAGGCTATACTTAATTGTGAAGAGCACAAAGATGGGTCCAAAATGTAGTCTCCTGTAATCATACTTAGGAGCTGACCTAGGAGTGTTCGGTCAGAATACTCAGGCAGAACCCAGCAGTAAAATTCTTGGATTATTTATGTTTGTGAAATGTACCAATCGTTAATGGGAAAAGAAAAGATGTTTCATTGTTGCAGTACAGTGGAGTTCTGTTCTGGAGCCTGTAGGTGCATTACTGAGGAATGATTAAGAAAGAAATTCCTGGAAACAGATTCAAAGATGTGAGCTAAAACAGGATTAAAGCTGTGGAAAAGCCCCAACATAGTCTGAGGGCCAAGTAGTCACTTGAGGTACTTGTATGTTTATGAAAAGAGTGTTCCTAAAAAAACGGAAAACAAAACATTGAATGGGGATGAGGGAAAGTAAGTGTAGTTGTCTTTAAAGGTAGGATTTCCTGTATTTTTTTTTTGTGGGTGCTTAGTCCTGAAAGAGAAAAAGCCAGTCCTGTTCATGAGAAGTTCTCTGATTGAGCTTCAAAACATTGACTCCTTGCTTGAAAACTACACAAGACAGGGTCTAAGAGGGAAAAGGAATTTTGAGAAGTTCAGAAGTAGTTAAAAACATTGAATGGGATGGAAACTGAGTCTATTGAGGACTTTCTTGTATTCGTGGAACTGAACTAAACGCAAATTGCTGCAGAATTTCAAACTACATGAAGGAAAGGTGGTTCTAGTACTACATCCTGAAAGAGAAGGTGCATTTAGGGGAGATCTGTCTGTCAAGGTACCTTGTTGGCAGGCTTGGTAGTTAGGTAGTTGGAGAAGAACTTGTCTCGTTTGTTACTGGGCTTGTAGGCATAGCATCATTCAGAAGCCAATGGGTTGGTAAAGGTTTGGCAATACTAAGAAGTGTATCTGCTATCCTCATATGTATATGTGTTTTTAACTTCCCCATTAAGATTAGTTTACAATTCATTTCTTCCTCATCTGTTATTTTCTTGGGGTTGAAGATGGCCAGAGTTTTGCCAAGGTTTGCGTAAAAGGAAATATAATCTGTGAAGAGCACCTTTTCAAGAGTTAAAATGTTATATAAAACTAAAGAGCCTGTCTCAACGTGGAAGACTGAAGGAGAAAAGGCTGAGATACAGGAGTGAAAGAGTGATGTGGAAAGCACATTGAATCAACCTTTACACAAAACTAGGAAAAGAATAAAAATGGGGTTAGCATTTTCTCCTTGATTTGGCAGAGTGCTATTAGAAATCTGAGCTTAATTTCAGAGGTATCAGAGCTCCCACCACAGATGTGCTTAAGAAAAACATAATTGGACAGAGTGTTGAACTATTGTATGTTCAAAGTTGCACTTTGTTGCGCTTTGCTGAAGGAGAGCATTGAATGTAAAATGCTCCCAGCTCTTCACAGTATTGTAATACCTTTTTGTGAGAGAGTTCTTTTTCTACGCTTCTCTTAGTGGAGCCCATGCCCTTGGGCAAGACTTCTATGTGAACCTCCTGATGAATTTAAAAAAAAAAAAAAAGACAAAACCACAGAACAGCTTCCTGAATTCTCAGGAATTATTTCTTGATAAAACAAGAGTTTGTCAAAACACTGATCGTTATTTTAACATAAGAATGTTTAATTGTAGAAATGTGTTAATATATTGATATTCTTGGTTTTATTTTATTTAGATATTTATTTATTTATTTATTTTATTCTATTTAGACTGTAAGGTATAGGATGAAAATACAGAAATGAAATAATTGCTTAGAATGTACATGGGTATCTCTCATTTCCACAAAATAATCCATATTTTTTTTCTGTAACCTCTTGTTTCTGTATGTCATTAAGCAGTAACATGAGGACAGAAACTAGCCAGATAATGTTGACAAGATGACATCATAGCACTGCTGGAAATCCATAACATGCAGGGTGATATTTCAGTGTCTGTTTCTGTAAGTTGTTCCAATGAATTTTCTTTCCAGTGTGTGTTTGCTGCTGTTGGGAAAGGCATATACGTATATAATCTTCAAATGAAGCGTGTGATTGCCTGCCAGAGAACTGCTCATGACTCCTCTGTACTGCACATTGAGAAGCTTCCAAACAGGTACAAGTCATGATACGTTTTATCATGCAATAAAGAAATGCAGAATTTGGAAGGGTGGCTAGATACAGTCCGCAAAGCTGCATCTAATTTCTAGGGCGGGGACTTGATCTTTAGTTTGATCTGCTTTCATTATGTAGAGCTTGTTGATCTTATTTTTGAAAGTACGTAATTGTAATTCAATCTGAAATAACGCTAATCTATGCTTGATGCACAGACTGTAAGTAAAATATCTTGGCTATTTTCAAATCAGACTCAAACACTTTTGTCTACATTGTGAAAATATAGCTTAATGTCATATTACTTCTACAAAGCAAAGACCTATGGCAGATTCAGAAAATATTTTTCATTAAATATTTCAGAACTGTCTAAATGTTTTAACACAAAATAATAACTTCAAGCCTTTGTTCATTAATGCTGAATTTCTGGCTTGAACTTATTTGTGACAGCTAAGTTAGAAATTCATGAAAATAAAATGAACAACTTGTTAATAATCCAATAGTAGTATTTTTTAGATCCTTTTATAGTCTTGTTCTATGAAGCAAAAGTGTATTAGAAGCTAAAAATTAGGGTCTTGATCTTGTAAATGCATGTGCTATTCTATATTGTTTATATGTAATGAAAAGGACTTTTTTGTTATTTTTCCATACATAAAAAATACGGTTTTGCTTAATGAAAGTCAGTCTGTGTGCCTGTGTTTGCAAAGTCTAGATGTGTATTTCATTTTAGAGCGGTACTTATCTTTAAAAATGTGTTTAAAAATGTGTTTATTTTCCACCTATTTTGCAAGTTCATTATATTTTGTACTGCTACAAATACAGTTTATTTTGTATTGAACATCTGGACGTCCTGCTACATAGGAGAGACACCTTACAAACTTTATAGAAACTTCACAAGGTGACTTGTGCAGATAAGTATCCATGCTAGTGTTGCTTATCAACTGTTTTGACAGGCAGCTGATATCCTGTTCAGAAGATGGCAGTGTTCGCATTTGGGAGCTCCGAGAAAAGCAGCAGGTGCCAGCTGAACCAGTTCCAACAGGTTTGTCTATAGTGGGGGTGGGAGGTGGGGTGAAAAGAGCATTTAGAAAAGGAAAAGCAGGGAACTCTATACAGGTGTAGAGAGGCTTCTGAAGGCTTTGCAAGAAGAGTTAAAGTCAATATGTTCAAACAATTGAGACAGGTGTGGGAGGGAAACTAGAGAAGACATCAGGCATACAAGCCCTCCAACGTCTGATTTGAGAATTTAGAAGGTCCTCTGAAGCAGGTATGGGCCATAAACCTTATCTAGGGTTTCCTGCTATATTAGCTGGTGAAAAATTATTACGTCTCCTTACAAACTTTGATCCAATTCTGCTTGTACTGGGTACCCTACCAGGCAAGAGTAAGTACTTGCAAGATCTTAAGAGGAAAGCTAAAGGCAAGCTTGAAAATGAGCAACTGACACACGCACAAAAAAGTGCGTTCTACGTTTTCTCCTTGAACTTGGAGGGACATTGGGACTCGCTTGGAGGCTGCACCCAGCCTCATTTGCATACTAGTTGCAGTCCTCAGGGCTAGTTGCTATTGTTTTAGGAAGCATTTTCCCTAAGCATAGGCACTACTTGCTTAGTGCTTGCTTCTCTTTGACCAGGCCAGCAGCTTCCCTTGGTACTGGTAGTTGTGGGTTTGGAGAGGTGGTCTGTACAACATAGTTGGTATTATGGATTGGAAACAGTAATGACCTATTATTCTCATAGATTATTCTGGTAGAGCATAGAGTGTTTTGAGAAGGAACCGTAAAGATCATCTAATTCTAACCTCCTTTCCATGGGCAGGGACATCTCCCAGGAAGGGACCAGGTTACTCAAAGCCCCATCCAACCTGGACTTCTCCCGTCTCAGATATTTTTATTAGAGCTGTGAGGGATTTTGTTGATATATTTAGTCTGCCTGGCTGTTTATGTGTTGATTGTAATTTTTGCAAAGATTTTTTCTAATGTTTTTGCAAATCTTTTTGCTGCCTCGGTTGGTTTAGAAATACTTTTTCAGGAATATTCTATCTTCAGTATTGCTTGTGACAGCTCATCTACACAGTTCAGCTGCTCATTGTTACACATGGCATTTGGTTTTACACTGGAAATTTATAACTTTGTATAATTTATATAAAATTTATATAATCTCTATAGTCTATGTAGCCTATAATTGGAGATAGATTTGAAAGAAACCGTATGCATATTGAGATGGTTGGACTGCTGTTGGTTTGCTCTGTTTTCCTTCTGAGCAATTCCTTTATTAGTTGTTCATCTCCCCTATTATCTGCCTTGCACCAGGGCCATGGTATAGCACACTTATTGTGTGTGCTGGTAGGTCTGAGGTAGGGATCAGGAAGAAAGACAGAACTCCATTGTATACAGAACCCAAACTTCTTTCTTTTGCCAATATTGTTACACAGTTCTTCTGGAGGCTGGGGCACAGATAAGTGTTTTCTTGTGATCTAAGTGGAACATGTGGAGGACTATCTATATATTCCAGTTTGGGTGATGGTTTTAAATCTGAAGGAGAAGTCAGTGGACAGTACAAAAACAAACAATACCGGAAACTTACTTGTTACCTCTATGCAGTAATCTAACGCATTAGTGCAGGACATGCAGGGAAAAGATTGGCACCTCTTGTCTGTCTTCTGAGGACAAGAGACAGCTAGTCAATTTAGTAAGACAGAGCATCATGGTCCTGCATCTGCCTTCCCTGTATAGCTAGTTCATTTAAGCATTTCCTGTTTTTCCTGCTAAATACACATCATCTTGTTCAGATGGGTAGTTTGATATTTGCCATATTGCAAGTAAGAACAAGAGTCAAAGCACCTATGCTTCCCTCCACCTTCAAGACGAATAACTCTGCAGAAATGCTGTGCAGTACAATGCTTCTGTTATTTTGCCATGCAGACTGTCCTGCTTTTAGATTTTAACTGACTCCCATAGTTCTCTTCTTAGCTAGAAGATACACATTTTATGTGATTTTTTTTTTTCCAAAATAAAAGTTGTTTCTTCCCCTCCCAACCCCCAGGATTTTTCAACATGTGGGGATTCGGAAGGGCAAACAAACAGGCAAACCAAGCTGCTAAGAAGACGCAGGAGAATACAACTATGCATTTTTTGGAGCTGGTTGGTGATTTGATCGGTCATTCATCAGCTGTGCAGGTTGGTCAGCTTTAGTAAGAAGAAAAAGTGAATTTCATTTACTGATGTGATTTTCAGAATGTTCTTTAAACAGCTGTGACTTTTTGGCTGTCTGGCTCTGGAGGCTGGGAGTATGTTTGTCACACTGGTGGAGTTGTGTGGTGTAACTGGGTTTTAGGTCCTTCTAACTTCACCAGAAATGAGGTGACCAGTAAATGTGCACATTGGTTGTGTGGTATATGTAGCACAGTGTGAAAACAGTAAATTAAAGTTCCCATTAGAACTCAAACAATGACTGATGCTTGAGGATTGTGTCTATAGGTGTACACGTAAATGCTACAGAAAATCTGGTGGCATATTGGGTTTTTCTGTAGACTGCGAACACTACAACTGGGAACTGGATGTTTGTTCCAAATTTCATCTTAAGTTTGCAATCTACACGTGGGCTTATAGAAAAATGAAAACTATTCAGGAATTTTAGCCTACTGTGACATTTCATGCCATCTCAAACATAAAGTATATGCTGTAATTTTGGATACCTAATGTTCAAACAGAACCACTTCAGACACATGTATTTGTTTAGTCCAGCTTTACACTGAATGTTTAAGCCAGCTGACAATATCATGTAAATACCATAATAATAGTAATGGTTTTGTTGCAGATGTTCCTGTATTTTGGTGAACTGGGACTGGTTACATGCTCTGCTGACCACCTCGTTATCTTGTGGAAGGATGGTGAACGGGAATCTAGACTACGGAGTTTAACGTTATTTCAAAAATTGGCACAGAATGGTGATTTGCAGCTCAAATTTTAAATAGCTTGAATACAGGCTAAATATCCATAAACTGGATGTGCTTTAAATGTGAGTGTAAAGGAAACTCGGAGCTACTGGGAATGTGATTATCAATAAGGTTTACACTTAATGTCATGGATTATATTGGAATTTTTATGGCTACTACTCTTCTCAAAGGAGAATTTTGCATGTTGAAACTTACTTGGCTTTATCTGTCAGCAGAAATGGTGTTCCCTTAAACGACTGAAGATAATGATGACTCATTAAATAGTTTCTAGTATTATTCCTAATGTTTAAAAAATTCATGGGTGGATGTCAAAATTAAGAGTTGTTAAAAATACTTAGCTGGGTGATAACTGAAGCAGCTGGAGCTATTCCACAATGCTCTATGTGGAAGAGGCACAAGAACAAATTGAAGACTTTCTGCTTTATGTAATTTATTTCTTACAGCTGAAGTTTGAAAGACTTTAGTCACTGATGGCTCAGAGTTAAGTATCTACCAAAAAAAGACAGTTTTCATAGAATTTCTGCATGTGAAGTTACACCAAGGGTTAGAGGAAGAAAGAAAAGTAGGCAATACCAGTTTGTCAGGTCTGCCTGTTGGTCTCTATCTAATGCATTGTTTTGCCTGGTCTTCATCAGCAAGTGTTGCATTTTTAGCTACTCTGTGAAAGGTACAAACTGGGGGGAGCAGTTTCTCTTTGGCTTTTTTTTTCCTCATTTCAAGTGGGAAATAATTTAGTTATTCATAAATTGTGTATATAGGTTGTTACTAAAACTGTACAGTGAAAGCTTATAAAACTTTTTTTTCTTTTTTGAGGGGCTACTGCTATCATCAATTACAACTAGAATGGAAGAACATCATCTTTTATTATCTTTTCTTCCTTTACTGTGATAATAACTATTTCATCTTTATGTGACTGCTTTTGAGTGAATACCTGGTAGAGATACAAACCTATTTCACTGAACAGTTCTAGTCACAAAACTCATTGTGCATTTTACAGGGATGTAATTCAGTCTTAAATAGTCCTACATGCATGTATAAATATTTATATCTACCGAAAGTGCCATTGTTCTATTGCTGGTAATAGATCTCCTAAGGGACTCATCCGTTAAAGTTCGTTGAGTTGAAAGAATTAAACAGTTGTTTTTCACGTGAACTTTGAGCGTAACAATGAACACAGTAGGGCGATACTGTCTGACTCTGGTTAAATAAGAATTTGACACTTGCTGTTAAGTGCAGTGAGCAGAACTGGAGACCAGGTTAGAAATTTTACTTCCATCTAGTGTCCTTTGTCATTGTCATTGTCACTTTGTCATTGGTCACAACCAGCATGGGCTCACAAAGGGAAAGTCCTGTTTAACTAACTTAATTTTCTTTTATGACAAGTTTATCCATCGAGTTGACCAGCGGAAGCCAGTTGATGTAATCTTTCTGGATTTCAGCAGTTTTTTATACTGTTTCTCACAGTATCCTTCTGGACAAAATGCCCATACATTGTATATAATATAAATACATAATACAGTGAACAATTAGGTGATGAGCTGGGCTTGAATTGTTGTAGTAAATGGGGTTAAATCATGAGCCACCAGTATCTAGGGTTCCTCAAGGCTCCATCTTGGGGCCAGTACTTTTCTGTGTTTCTATAAATTGTCTGGGTGCAGGATTCGAATGCATACTATGTAAGTTTGCAAATGATACTAAAGTAGGAGGAACTGTTAACTCCCTTGAGGGCAGAGAGGCCTTGCGGAGAGATCTTGACGAGTTAGAGGTCTGGGCAATCACTGACTGCATGAAGTTTAACAAGAGCAAGTGCTGATTTCTGCACCTGGGACAGGGCAGCCCTGGCTACACGTACAGACTGGGGGATGAGAGGCTGGAAAAGCAGCTCTGTGGAAAGGGATCTGAGGGTTCTGGTCAACAGCAAGCTGAACATGAGCCAGCAGTGTGCCCTGGTGGCCAGGAGGGGCAACCCTACTCTGGGGTGCGTAAGGGGGAGGAATTCTCCTGCTCTGCTCTGTGTTGGTGCGGCCTCACCTCTAGCACTGCGTGCAGTTTGGGGTGCCACAGTGTAAGAAGGACGTAAAACTGTTAGAGAGCCTCCAAAGGAGGGCTATGAAGATGGTGAAGGGTCTAAAGGATAAAACGTATGAGGAGCGGCTGAGGTGCCTTGGTTTGCTCAGCCCAGAGCAGAGCAGGCTGAGGGGAGGCCTCATGGCGGCCTGCAGCTCCCTCACGAGGGGAGCGGAGGGGCAGGCGCTGAGCTCTGCTCTCTGGGGACAGCGACAGGACCCGAGGGAACGGCATGGAGCTGGGACAGGGGAGGGTCAGGCTGGGGGTTAGGGAAAGGTTCTGCACCCAGAGGGTGGTCGGGCACTGGGACAGGCTCCCCAGGGCAGTGGTCATGGCACCGAGCCTGTCGGAGTTCAAGAAGCATTTGGACAACGCTCTCAGACACATGGTCTGATTTTTGGGTGGTCCTGTGTAGAGTCAGCAGTTGGACTTGATGATCTTTGTGGGTCCCTTCCAACTTGGGATATTCTATGATTCCTTTTAAATTTATTTTTCCAGCTTAGTAAAGCAGAATTGTGTATCTTCACCTCATGAAAATAAGTATCTCTATCAGAAATATCCTTAATGTTTATACAGGGGAGAGGGAGCTGTTTAAGTATCTGTGCACTGACAATAGCATGAAACAACAGCCTGTGAGTCTGCTGAACATGTAAGAGTCTGACAAAAGCAGTACATGAAGATTCTTGTTTCTCCTGTTCTTAAACAGGACATCTCTTCACACAAATTACTTTTTTACTTAGTCTCTGGCTGTTTGGAAGAAACACATGATCTTGCAACAAATACACTGGTTCCACACGAACGCTTTAACTCATGTAACAGAACTGAGGCTGAACTTTATTTCTTAGGTTTCTTCTACTGTTGACATTTTTCTCCTTGTGACAGTACTGTGACAAAAATACTGAATTGAAACGTTTTACATGGCTGTGATCTTACAGTGATGCTGTATTTAACAAAATAAATTAATACGCCAAAGCTTTGAAACTCATGAAATTCTTTTTCTCTAATGCAAGCTGCAGTGAGCATTCAGTCATCAGAATAGTTGAGATACAACTACTGAGAGCACTAGTTCTAAATAAAGCAATAGTAAAAGCAAACAGTTTACTGTATCAAAATCAGAGGTTCATCTGATCTGAATAAAAATCCATTGAAAATGTTGCAATATATAAGAAATAATGAATATATGTACTTCACCAGAAACACCATTCTTCAAATATACACAGTGCAGCATTTTAATACAAAGTGACCTGCCTTAGCTATGACAAAAGTAAGGTTCTATTACAATTCTAACAAAAATATAGCTTATATACATTTCTCTGCACATACATTTTATGAATGTTTCCTTTTGTTTTCAGAACTTGGTACAAAACATACAAAAAGGTTGGCACATTATGTAAGCTACCTGCAGTAAACAACAATCACTGTCACTTTTCTTCCACAGCAATCTAAGCTTTTTTTTTTTTTTTTTTCCTTTACTTGGTTCAATTCTTGATACAGTATGGGGGGTGATAAAGAGTCTGCCTCAGGACCTTTCCTTTTAATGAACAATGAACTACTTCAACTGAAGTCACAGATTTGACACTCTTGCCTGCAGCCTGGAGTGCACAGTGTTAAAAAATCAGTAATTCTCCTACTATTTATTAACTGAATAATCTGAGAATAGTTTAAAATTTGAACTCATGTTCATGGTCTGCACATGATTAAAATGAGATGTACAAAAATACACATTTGTGCTTTGGAAGCTTTAGCATAAATTTTGTATCTTAAAACTAATAAAACTAATCAAACTATGTTTGATTTCTAACTTACTTATTTACAACTTTCGAAATCCTTTTTTACATCATCAAACAAAACAGCATTTTATTAGGAGGGAAAAAGCAGTACAAATTATCATGCTGTTTTAAATTATAACCTGGAAACATTTTTTTAAAAAAAGTTACAGGTTCTTTCTGTAAGTAGCACAATATATGGCCTTGTCATAAAATTTAGATCAGTCTAATAAAATTGATGACCGTGTGTACAAACACCACTTTATAAAAAGGGAGGTTGATCAGTGCCACAAGGGTTTATATGTAAAACTTGACAAAACATCACATGGTAATGTCTCTAAGATGGCAGAGAAAAATGTGAATGGTGCCAACTATACGGAACTTGCTTATTTTCTTCCATTGTGTAACCAATTTTAAAGGAATCTGACTTCTCAATCTGAAATTTTACATAGAAAAGAAGGACGAGAGAGCAGTTTTATACTCTGTAATAAAAGTGTTGCTTTAAATCTCACAGGGTTTGTTTTTAATGTGTTCTTGAGGCTTACTTGTTCTACTCTGCATGCTCTCTTCAGAACTATCATTGAGAGAGCTAAAGAATAGCAGAACTGGAACAAATTTTGTGACAGATAATTGGGAAGTTTTTATGGGTTTGTCAACCTATTCTTCTACTGGTGACTAGATTGTGTTTGTGTCTGAGAAACCATTGTGTGAACTGTTAGCAAATGCAGTTGTATTTGCTATGAGATTTGACAAATGCAAATTCAGTACTAGAAATTAGTTTCAGAAGTACCTTTTCTGCCACAAACTGATATTTCCAAAGAGTTCTTATTCATATGTGGATTATATAGCCTTTTCAAAAACATTTTTCTGTGGAATTCAGAGACTCTTAGAAGTGGTGGATAAAATATTTCCTTCTTGCCACACAGTCTTAATTTCACTTGAAAGGAAACACTGTCCCTCTTGTATCCAAATTAGTACAGTGATTCACAGTGAAACTGGTAGATCAAGAGGTCTGTTTGTCTTCCTTGTGTGTCAGTTGTTGTTTTCTGATGGGAGCCTGAGACTCTTGCACTTTAACTCATCCAGTGTTTTCCAATGTTTGTAGTTATTAGCCAAGTGTTGCATCAAAACAGGCAGATGTGCAAATGCTGAAATGAAGCGGAGGATCAGTTGTACTACATACACAGAGTGTGCAGCAGAACAGCCTAGCCTTGTCTGAAATTAGCATTCTCCTAATTTCTTTCCCTCCTTCAGTTGTAAGCTAATGAATACTAAAAGGGGAAAGATTTTTTTCAGTCTTTCTTTCAAGCAAATCCATTTCTTAAAGTATGTTGCGTTCAGCCAATTAGGCCTAGCACGCAACCACTGTGATCTCAGTTTCTGCTTTACAGAAGAAATACGTTGTTAAAGGAGCGAAAGACCTAGACAGAAAAAGCTTAGTTTAAGCCACTGCTCCTTCCTTCTTTACATAGAGTGGTAAGTACTCAGCTTTTGCAAAGTGGGAAGTGTTTCACTGTAGAAGTGTTTCACTGAAAGAAACCAGCTTTAACAGCATCATTCTTTAGATCCTGTGCTGTACTGAATACAGGTATTGCCCCTGAGAAAAATGGACTAATGGCCAGCTTGATTTTTTTTCGTTTTTAGTCTGCAAGGAAGAAGAAGCAGAACTACTTACCATCCCATGCATCAAACATGTCTGTTATAAAATAATCAATGAAGGAAATCTGAGACTTGGGGATGCTGCAGGTGTTTCTATCAAAAACTGGCATTACAACAGGCAGACCCTGTCTCTTCTCTTCATCAGTCTAAGAAAACAAAACTCCAGTTAGCCCCTGAAGCTTTGCTGGCTTTCATGTTAGAATGGCAAAGGCCCGGGGATTAGATGAATCGCAGCAGGAGGCTTGAGACAAAACTTAGAACCCCAGAGGTAAATGGCCTTAGCTTCCTGTGCTTTATTTCCTCTGGAACAGGGACTGAAATCAACATCTCTTCCCTTTCACAAGTACTCTGTTACTGTGCTGCTGCGACTGTTCTTAGTTCCAGTGAGACAGAATGCCATAACCTGGTGATTAGGGCACACCAGCCAAAATTGGAAACTGGACTTTCAGAGTCCTCTAGCAGAGGACAGCCAGACTTGTCTTTTCCATAGCTGTGGTGGCTGTTCCAAACCATTTATCTTTTAAGTAAGAGGGATGTTGATGTCTCTACTCTCTCTGCTTGTATTATGTTAAAAGAATAACAGAAGTCAGAGTATGTCCTTTAACTATGTGCCCACAAATGGAAGAGGGCTGATTGTGTTGCTATCAATATGTTGGAAGAGCCAACCAACTCAATAGGATTTTATTTACAACATACATTTGAAGTAGTTTAGGCAGCATCTAATGCTGGAAGTGGCAGCAAAGCAGTCCCAAAATTACCAGGTGAGGTGAATGAGCAGTTCTCAGCACCTCATCTTGCTGCAGGTAGGCTAGTGCCCAAGGGTGGCAATTTAAAACCAGCTTGACTGCTTGCATGATACCTTCACCGCTAGGGAGCATGTCCTAAGTGATCCTTGATCTTACTCAGCAAGTGAGCAAAATTATTCACAAGGATTGAAATGAAATTAAAGATATGTACAAGATATCTACAAGTTTTTTTTTTTTTTTCCTTTATTCCCCCCCCCCCCCCCCCCCAGCCAGTAAAAATTGTCTCTCTTACTTGAATTTGGATGGGAAGCATACTAGGAACACCCACCTGTCTTTTGAACCCAAACTGCAGATTTTCATACCATTAGTGGCAAATCAAAGCTAAGAAACTTTGAGTTGTTCAAATAACTAGAAGAGTGTTTCACTTTAAAGGCATTGCTCTGTTTGTGTTAGAAAAACTGAGTTTTAAGAAAGGATGTTGTGCTTCCAGTTCTGTTCTTCAGGATCCCATGTGATAAGCATTTTTCTGCAGTACTGAGCTGCTCCACCATCTGCCTACTGTAGTGATCGTTCAGGTACCATCTTCAAAGAGGAAGGGCCAGCCCAATGATTCAGTTGAAGCGCTCATCAGGCATGGAATCGCTTTTCAAGCTCTGTTCAGGGGAGGTATTGATTGGAACTAGAAGCTAGAACGGTGATGGTGATTGAGTATTAGCCAAATAAATTTGCTAAGTGGTCAAGTCACTGTTTCATTTAGATGGAGAAAACTAAAGGTGTGCAAGCTTTCCACCGTTCTGTACTACAAGCTTCCCAGTAAGCAAACTGGCTAGCTTTGATGGGAGAAAATTCTTCTGCATGAACAGTTCCCATTCTGACTGGGGAATAAAATTATGCTTCTGGTGATACAAGGAAGACTCCGTGTAGAACAGCAGACCAGCTGACATGCACTTTCTTAAATAATATAATAATCAAATGATAAAAATATACGCACCTGTGCAAAATACTCTTCTGAAATCCTCCCTGCCCATTCAATACATAGCTCTAGGGGGCGACACGGATTTGCTACATCTGCACACTTGATCATCATGCGCTTAATCAGTGTCTGGTTATCTGGAAAATTCTTTATGTTGGCTGTACGTTCACAGTCGCTGCCTTCACTCTGCAATAGAGTTGGTTATGAGGGCTGGTGGCCAGCATCCCTGCTATCAGAAGTAAATGCATCATTATTAGCTCTACAGTGCTTATACAGTAAGTGGGCACCCAGCCTAATGCCTTCTCATTCCACGCAGAGTACTGGGAAGCTGGAGGAGAAAGTGGTGGCTGAGAACAGCAGCTGTGCGAAGTTGCTAATGGTAGTGCCACCACATGGCAGCTGGGGAGATTCTCAGCATTAATAGCAAAGTTTGTGAAACAGGAGTCACGGCTCCTTATCAGCTAGGGTAGGTTACCCTTCTCTGCATCCTAGCCTTGCCTTTAGGGAACAGGACCAGGGTGGAGGAGTCATCCACAAACTGCAGGCTGATAAACCAGCATCGTCACTGCTAAGTGTTTAAAACTTGGGTGCAGGAGTGGTAGGGGACTGCTTCATTTAGGTGAGCTTTTACAGTTCAATTTTCAGTTTTTCATTCACAGATGAGAAAACTGAAGCAGGCACAAAGTGGTGATTTGATTTGCACAACTGATGTCTCTTAATAGAGGCAGAAAAGCAAGTATATGCCGTTCAGTTCCATTATGTTTTCAATTAATTTTGCCATTTTTGTGCTGGATTTTGTACCCTAGGCCTGGAATACTTGTTGGTCTTTGCTACCAGCTAAAATTAAGTATCAGCTAATCTAGGAGATAAACAGTAGGAAAATACAGGAGTGGCATACTGACTCCAGAATGTCTCTGCTTGCTCTGCTGAACTGCTCAAATGCTGAACTACTTACTCACCACTATGGAGAACACGTGCAGAGAACGGAGTATTTGTGACAAGTCTGCTGTGACGTCATCTGGGTCTTGAATAGTTTAAATAAGGGCACAGGTATATTATATTCCTTATTGAGTAATAAAAAGCCTCCACCTCAGCTCAACATGGCATTAACACTATTCTCAAAATAATATATTTGTGTAATTATGGCCTCCCTTCACTGCTAAATTCAACTCTGAGTCAAAAATTGAACATAAATACTTTTTACCACCACTGCTAAATTAATGTCTTTGAAGGTTTATGGGCAGATATTTTGCAGTGACTCTTGCCAATTCAGGCATTAATCTTCTAACTTTATGTTTAACAGTTAATATTTTTCAGCATGGGTAGCCCAAAACGAGCTGCCAGATTAGACCTGCTCCTAAACTGCTGTTCAAGATCAAAAATAGGAAGAGCCACCATTAACAATAAGGAACAGAACAACCTAATATTAGTGAAAAAAAGAAAAATCTGTAATACATGTGATTTGTGCTGCACTTTAATTACTCCCCAACTCCTGTAAGTTTTGAAAAAGCCTCTGCCAGAAGATGGTAAGATAAAGGAGAATGCATCAAAGAAAATGTTTTCTGTAGCTAAAAAATAATGGTTGCAATAGAACATATGGAGAACATTTAAAAGCTCTTTAGCAACTGCTAGAACAAATGCATGTGATAAAAAAAATGCATCCAGAGCTTGGAAACACTGTGGTTTCAGCGAGACTTGTGAATCTAAGTCCTACAGTGCAAGGCAGGGATGCCAGAACACAAGAGGTTTCAAAATGGGGGCGGCCGAGGAAGCAACTCAGAAAACAACCTGTTAGAGGGAGAGATGATGTTCAAGAACGCAGATTTCCCTGTGGCACTTCAGAGGGCATTTCAGTAATTGCTGGGCCCAGAGCAAATGGCTCTCTGGCCCACAGGTAAGTACAGGCAGGGAAAGCTGAAAGCAGCTAATTCTACACAGTGAGGCATGCTGATGTGGGTGTTACTTTCCTGTGTGCTTTGAACTGAAGTGGGATCTCTGCTGTCCTGTCTTTGCCAGTACATGAGGGCAAACCCATGCAATACTCTCCTGAGGTGTCAGGATGGGAGCACAGTGCAGAAAGAGCATCAGAGGCCCCCACTGGTGCCCAAACCACATCCCTCTGTCCCGTGGAAGTGCTGGCACTGAGGATAGATCAGGCAAATTCAGACCCAGTGCCACGTACAGCAAGCCCTCTGGAGATGGAAGTGCTGGGGAGTAACAATACAAAGTGCCCACAGAGCCAGTGAAGTTCTGCTGCATTTGTGATTTCCAGCTCAAACTGCTGGGAGAACGGAGCTCAGTAGTCCCTAGGGCAGGTCAGTTAAACTGACATGATGCTGCCCCAAAAGCCATAAGCTCCACCAGTCCTGATTGGTTTCTGTATCCATGTCAATCTACAGAGCAAAAGGTTGAGTTGTGGAGAACTAACAGAAGACACTTTTATTTTTTAGTACCATTGAACTTCATTTTGATCTGATTTTGTATGTGTGTGTGTGCTTGTAATAAAGCACTATTGTCACTAAGTAGTGATAAGATAACTTTTGTTTAGGTAACGCTGCTGTAGAGAACCCTGTCAGATGCTGAGCATTTGACTTTGAGAAGCAACAAAAGAAGGTGAAGAGGGGCCTGGGATGGGAAACACAGAGGTATCTCATGAAGAATGCTCTGGCTGGTTATGGAGCACTAGGGTGCATGTAACTGACAGGAATAATGCCCATGATATCTTTTGGTGCCATCAGGAATGGGGCTGGGGTGGAGAGATCTCAGGAAACAACAGAGGATCAAAACTATGCAGTTTCCTCAGTCAGAGCCCCAAGCTTAGGCAAATCCCACTGCTCAGAGGCGCGACCGCAGGCACAGGTGCTGACCTGGCTCCCTGCACAGAGTATTGTATATACAAAAGCGTCTACTTCCACATTTTATGAACGCAAAATAGCTTTGAAAACAAGGCTTATAAAATGCAGGTGTTTAAATGAGCTAAAGGCAGAGCCCAGACATAGAAAGCTTAAGAAAGTATTTCTTCACACATTGAGGTGTGAGGTCATAAATCCTATTGTGGATTGTGTTGGGCATTACCATAATGCAAATGAAAATGATACTTAAAAGTTGTCTGGGAAGAACGTCACTGAAATGCCCAGAGGCGTAAAGTCCTGAAGGCACTTACATGTGAGCTGGTCTCCTCAGATGCCATCGGCTTGTTGATGCTGTTCACAAATTTGTTCACGTGCTCAAAGTGCTTTGTCATCTCTGTCGCCAAAACCATATCAATAATGGCCTGGCGCAATGTCCGATAGTGATTTCTAGGGAAGAAAAATAGTTCTTGCTCACAAGCCTGCTGGACAGAAAGCTATCCTTTTCTTGTTCCTTCCCAGGCAGCACTGTAAAACGCAGCTCGTGGGCTCATCCACATGGAGTAGGCACCTTCATCGTTATGAAAGGTCTGGCTGGAGGAGGGGCTGCCAACCGGACCATGCCAATGCAGTGCATAAAACATTAGCAACTATCTTTATATGCTTCCTAGCGATACAAAACTTGGATGCCTCAAAACACAGAACACAGGGCGGGGGAAAAATATCACAGCCTTTTTAAAAATAATGTTTACATAGGATTCTGGAAGAGGTTAAATATTTAATGTATCAATTCAAATTATATTTCCTGGTTTAGAAGGTAGGCTCTCGATCGGCCCCAAACTAAAATCCTGAAGCAACCAGTACACACAAACACACACACATGCTCCCCCTCTCCAGCAAACCCACCTATCAATGTTCTTGAAAATGTTGCATTTGCTGTCTTTAGCTGTAAGCTGAAATGCCAGTGCCGTGTGATGGCTCTCTAACACAGCAGTGTCATTGTAGAGGACAGCTAATTCACTGCCTGCATTGCACAGGAAAGAGTTGGTCCGTCCAGGGTGATCTACATCATGAACGGTGGCTGCTATTAACGCAGCCACCTCGTCTAAGTGGTCAAGGCTTCCCTACAGAAGAGAGAGATCATGACGTATCAGAAAAATTAAAATAAACCGATTTCTCCTCATTTCTGTGTACCCACAAATATGCAACTGCAAGCTTGAGTGTAGGGACCCTACCTCCTTGTGATCATTTTCCGCTCACTGTGCACATGGATTACCTAGTACAAAACCCCCTCCCAACCTCACCCAAACCCTGCTTCATTAATGAAGTTTTTATTGTGCTGTCACCTAAGCAATGTCTTTGCTTTAGGTCCTCTTTGAGGTGTTCTTCCACTTGGTGCATTTTTCTGAATGACTCTGCTCTGACTCCACTCTACAGACCTTGTATGTTTTGCAAAGCTTACAAAGAACTAACAGTCAATTACCACCAGATAGAAAAGATTTTTTCCCCTATTGTTGCTAGCTACAAGTGCAAACTCCTTACTTCAGAGAAACTGTGTGGGCTGCAGGCATGACAGGAAAAGACCTCAAGGGCAGAGCAAATTGATGAAGTCAGGGCCATTATTTAAGCAAACGTGGCTGGATGACACATACAAAATGGCACTCCAGAGTGACACCTGAGCAAACACACCAAAATCCCAGCCCAAAGAGCTCCCAGGTGACAGCTTTACCTTCACTCTCTCCTTCCCCAGAAAGAAGGCGGTAGCATGCAGGACATCGGCTGCGTGCGTGGAGTTGTGGTAGGAGTTGGAGGAGTGGTAGTTGGCTTCAATCACCTGCAGCCACGCTCGCAGTGTTGCTTCCGAGCAGTTTAAAAACTCAGAGACCCCAAACCGGCCAAAAACTTTCAAGCCCAAATAGACTAATGGCCTAGAAAACATTAGAAAATAGCACTGCTGTGAAAGAGGAAATTCTACAGTTTTAAAGAAAGATGTTTTCTTCAAAGAAACCAACAAGACCTTAGAAATAAAAGGTGGGAGGAATATTAAACATTTTTATCACACATCTGTAATCTCTAAATAGCCTGGCCAGACTCCACAGTCTCTAAATAGTCAAGGTTACAAATTACTACTTTTACCATCCTTTCAGACTTAATACATTTTGCAGAAATGGCACAGTTCCATTATAGCTTCACCAATTCCTATGATTTTATCTTAGCCTTCAAGAAGCCACAAATAAAAAAAAAATGCTTAAAAGCACAGTTCTTTTGAGTTTTGATTATCTGTCAACCATTCAAAAATACCTTTTCTTTTGAGGAGAAACAGCACACTTTGTACACTACACAGGCACATCTTAAAGGCGACCAAGGCATAAACGACAAAGTGCCAAACATTTACGGGTTCAAATAATCTTAGGACTTCATGAGTACAGATTCCTACTTCCTGAATATTTGAAGCTGGCAATACGCAAAGCATATCAATGCTTCTTGGGGAAGTTGTTAGCATCAGGTCACTAGTTCACATAACCTGCTCCAGCTTAGGAGGACTGGACCACTTTCTAGAATGGAGACAGGAGCCTGCCAGCCTTTTTCCAAACACAACACCAAAAGCCTCACACTCTCTAGCTTCGAGTTGTGTGGGATGGACTAAATAGAAGTGGCATGTCCTGAATCCTTCAGCTAATGAAGAGGCATGAGACAAAGCCACCAGTTAGGAGGCTGTTGGCATGCTGTGCTTCTACATATAGGTTATTTGAACTGGGAAAACCAGCAGCTGAAAAAAAGAGCTAGTGATGAAAAACTGTGGTTCCCCAAAAATAGCATTGGTGTCGGAAAGAAGAAGGGGGTCTGGAAAGAAGTGGGTGAAGATTCTGGCTGGAGGAAAGATCTTGGAAGCAGGGGAAGATGCTAGAGATCAGAGAGCAGTGCAGAGGTGAACGACAGGATGTCCCTGTGGACCGTGGCCAGTAATGGCAGAGGCTGGTAACTGTGCTGCTGCAACCAACCCAGCCTTCTGCCTGGCCTCCCTGTACCAGCAGCTATCTCCCAGATGGGGAGGGAATTTGAGGTCTAGTGAATGTAATGCTGGGCAGGGGAGCGATGAGCCAGTGTGTGACACAGTAAAGCCAACATCTGCAAATTAAAAACAGACAAATGCAAATTCAGACAATGGTTACTTTCTTTAAACAGAGTACAAGAGCACACGTAGTCTTCCCAATCACTTGCATCTTGGAATGAAAATCACTTTTCACTCTGAATAACATGTTTATTTTTGTGGGCTGCATGACATCAAATCTCCTGATGTCTTCTTTCATTATCTTTCAAAATCTCAGGCCCTTGATCCTGCCGCTGGCTTATCCTTCATCCCAGTTTTTTACTCCTATAATCAAAAGCCACAGTTGCCTCGCAGCTTACAAAATCATAGGGTGATTGAGGTGATGGAGGGGAGAGGTTTGTTTTTTCCAGCCTGACCACTTGTGCAGCATTAAGTAAAAGGGCACGTACAGAATGTAACAACAGTGGACTGTACCAAACAGCGTGACCTGAGTATAGCAGATGGGAGTCAAACAAGGTAGAAATTGAACAGGAAGCAATCTTGGAGGGCTGGAGATGCTGTCAGGAAAGGGAACAGACTGCACAGGGTTCTCCATGGCCTGCACATGCATCTTGACCCTGGTGTGTGCCTGGCTTCTAAGTGGGATATCAACACATACAAGTGAGCACACACAAAAACCAGGAAGGCAGCTCTCACAGACTTGCAGTGTCTTTCTTTACTTTTTCCAGAGCAGAGCACTTTCAGCTACAGAGCCTCAGCAACATTTTTACAAGCACCCAGGAAAAGGAGTCAGGTACCTTTTATTTGTAACAGCTTCCAATTCAAAAATATTGAAGTCCCAGCTTTCCTCATTATCCAGGAGCTGTGCAATACAAGGTGGAACATCATTGATGGTATTTGGCACTGAAAGGTGACTATGGCTCAGGTTCATATCTGTTGAAATGGAATTTGGCACTTACAGCATTTATGGATTTTTTTTTTTTAACATGCAGAATTCAGTTTAGAAAACAACTCTTTTAAAGAAAAACAACTCTTTCTCTTACATGAAAAAGTCTGTAAAAGCCTGTAATATTATATGACTATCAATGATTTGGAAATAAACCAGAAAGATCAATGAACATCTCTTCGAATGACAATTTAATTATTTTCTGGTCTGATTTTCTACCTTTTGAAATGCATTATTTTAATTATTTGAATCTGCTTCAGCTCCAAAATTGAGGCAGTACAGCACTTGTTCTCCAGTCACTTAGATGACCATTTCCAAAGAAAAACATTTCACTGCAAATTAGCATGAAGTTCTATGTCACTAGCATCTACACATGAAATAATACATACAAAGAAAATTTTAAAATGGAGGCTTACTCTTAGAAAACATATACTCATTTCCTGACAGTCTTCTCAAGCCATCCTGAAATAAACAAGTCTATTATAAGCTTAAGGCAAAAACAGCACCCGTGCATCATTTGTAAGAAACATTACCTACATTTTCTCTGTAGGTCCTATTCCTGGATACTGAAAGTACTGCTCCTACTGTAGCACTATAAACACCATCCATATTTTAAAGTATTTCAAAACAGATGTGAAAGGTTTCAAGGGACACTAGTATGAGATCTCCAGAAAGAATATTACTAACCATACAGTGTACTGCCCTCCTTGACCCTTTTATTGGCACCTGCACCATTTCATCATTCACATTAACCACCATCATTTATTTTTCATTTCCTTTACACTATTTTGACAAGAATTAGCTCAGTGTTTGTTAAAAAAATGAGGTAATCCATGATGAAATCTGGGTAGTCTGTCTCTGGCAGACAGTTTTGCTACCCTTATGGGGCCAAAGTCGTAACCCAATGAAAGTAAAACTTACTCTTGCTATTGTCATCTAGTTGTCAGGTAGAGTAGCTGTAGAGCAATCCCTTTAATTCCATCTAAGTTTCTAGGGTTTCTAAATAGTACCTCCTTGAGACAAAGCAGATTGGATGATATAGTTTCTAGTGGTGACCACGTTCACTTATATATGAGGATGAATGCATCCAATGGACTGAGACATAGCCATATCTTACAACATCTCAGTGCTTACTGATGGTAGAGATGCCAAAACACTTAAGTGAAACAATGATGAATTACAATTTCCCTTCCCATTCCTTGTGAAATTTTAGCTCAGCAGAGCATTGAGCTGTGATGCAGGACACTGGTAACAGTAATTTCATCTCTACTAATTTTACTCACAGTCATCAGACCTCCAACAAGATCACTTGTGTGAGGATCTTCATCTTTGGTACCTAGCTGGGGGGAGTAAAGTTCTGTTGTCCGCAAGATTTCCAAAACTCTGTCCAAGGCCTCTGCTACTGTGATGGGGCTGTTTTCCTGGGCAGCATTAATTATGTTAATAACCTGAAAGCAGTTTAGGGAGGCAGGCAAGGAAGAGTGAATACCACATTTTTGTTTTCTTGCTACAAAACACTATTGGCTAGATTATGCTACTTCCCATTTACCAAATCCTGTGTAATTCCCCCAAATCCTGTGTAATTCATTTTCTCAATGCAAAAAAGAAGGGCAGAGAGCAGCAACAGCTGGGCTGTGGTTGAGGGAGAAGAGGATGGCTTTTCTTTGCCTTCCACAACGTGTCTCAGCTCCAATCTGGGAAAGCAGCAATGACACTAAGGCAGCTCTAAGGACTGGTCCTGGCACTGCCAGGACTGAGATGGCTAAAGCCCTTGCTTTATCACAAGCTGCTGCAGGGGCACTACAGGCTATGCCTGGGGAGAGGAAAAGGAAAAGAGTCAGCTGCTGTAATCGGAAGATGGTGCTAGAAAGTTAAGAGCTTGATGATGAGAAGATGGGGAGAAAAGAGAAAATGGTTTGAGGACAGGAGATGGCAGGCACCATGGTTTGTGGGACAATAGATTATGCAGCTGGTTTGTGATAGAAGAATTTGTGTAACACAAATGGTGAAGAAATGAGTGCAGGAAAGCAGGAGACAGAATGTGGTGCAGATGCTACCACTTCTGTGTGCTATCTCATAAATACCAATGGCAAGAGCCAAGGTGAGACTGTAAGTACATGTTCTACACATTTGCAGACGAACAAAGCAGGTTCCTCTTCCTGCCACACGCAGAGCACCTAGTAAGGACATCCTTTTCCCCTTTTTTACCTTTTTCTTCATTACTAGGACTTGGAATGAGATGATGAGATGCAGAAAGTTTTATGAAAAAAAAAGTCTTGACTTTAAATATTCTGTTAAATAGAAAGTAAACTCCTGGCTATATTGCCACAAACTATGTTTTTCCCTAAAAGTGCAACAACGAATTCTGAGTCTGTGCAAAAGGCTCAGGGCTCACCTTTGTGATAGGAGCTTCTATTGTCATTGAGTGGATCCTTGCCATTGAGGAGTTCCGTCGGGTCTGTAAACTTGGAGCTGTCATTAAAGAGAGCACTGATTATACGCTGCAGAGTGTGAATCATCTGACATTCTTTAGTGAGCGCCAAAGGCTGTCATTAGGGAACAGCATGACAGACCCCAGCCTTGACTCCCACTTCTCCTGTACCTCCCCTCCTGCAAGTTCTTGCTTTACTGATTATTTTCTTGCAGCGTTGTCTATCTCCTTTGCAGGCACCTCTCACTGCTGCTATCCACTTGCCGTGTACTTAAGCTGTACTAAACTTCACGCCCAGCACCTCCCCCTGTCCTCTTGTTTGCCAATGTATTTCTGTCAGACATGGCTTCTCCTGTGACTGTACGTGCTCCTCTCATCTCAGCAAAGCAGCTGCTCTGATGAAACACATTACTACACCCTGTAACTTGTTCTTCTCACTGCTTACTGTGGCAGAAAGAAATCTCTGCCACCACCATCCCAGGCCTGGCAGGCAGTCACAGACAGGACTAGGAGCAGAAGTACTGCTCTCAAGTAACCAACAGCAATAAATCCCATCATTTCGCAAACTAATGAAACCAAAATACTGGTTAGGGTGCAGAAGCTGCAGCTTTCTGCTAGTGGAGGACCTGATGCTTCACCACGCACTCCTTTAACAGTCTGCCCTCCATCGTGTGGCAGAGCCACTGCTCCTCCTCGTGAAGGCACCAAGCTCTGCCATGCATCACACAGCTACATGGATGCTCATGTTGGGGCACTGCTTTGCAATTCGGAATTAAGAAATTTTAAAGAAGTTGTAAGACACTGAAGAAATCTCTGTTCTATCACCTGTGAACCTGTCCGCTTCCTCTTTCATTCTGTGTTTCCATTGCCTGTGGTAAGTCTGTTCTTTATTTCTAACCTTATTCTTGACAGTTTTCTGCTTTCTTACCATCACTACTTTGAGAAGTTATTGACTTAACATCAACCGAGTCTTTCCTTCTGTTCTTGCATTTGAAGGAATGGGATTCTGTAAATACAAAACAAAAGCTTTAAAAATGTGTCAGTAATAAATGTTTCTACAGAGTCTTCTCCATCCAAAATTCTGAACATTAATAAAATAATATTCACAATACCATGTAAGTGGGGGGAAATATTGTAATCTCTACATGTCAGAACAAGGGACTGAGATATAAATTCAGAGTACATCAAGTTACAGCAACTTGCCTAAGGTCACTTGGGAAGCTATTTTGGAAGAAAAACTTACGGAACAGGGAACTCGCTTCACCTAGCTTTAGCTGCCTAAAAGCAGCAGGCTTTCCGCTTGTGTTTGCCTAAGGGAGCTGACAAAGATCACTTTGCGTTAATGGGGATAGAGAGGGGCACACCCTCAGAGCAGGTCATTCTGCTTTAGGAGCGATGCCTAAGGCAGGAACGTTGAACCCCTCCAGCAAGTTCCCTCTGCTCTCCACTGAACACTGAACAAGGTCAGTTCAGCTGCTCAGAGGAGAAATCCCATCTCAGTCAACACTCTTACAAAGCCAGCACAAGGTTTAATCTTTTAAATTTTTTGTTCTTTTAATTTCAATAATTGTTTGTACACTGTTTAAAAAAAATCCAACATATTGAGAATGATTAAAACCAATCCATTCAGTTGCTGTGAAAAATAACCACACACCAAGCTGTCATTCTTGAAACTTCTATTTACTAAAAACAAGTGAAATCATAATATCCAGACAAATGCAAAAGCGAGATGAAACCAACTCATATAAATGCCTGGACAGTGCCTCAATTAAACAATGACAACAAAAATGATTGAGTAAAATTCCATTTTTCCCCAAAACATTACAGTCTGCACTCTCCCTTATGCTTCAAAACAACAACCTTGTATCTATGCACCTCTTTGTGAAAATCTCCACAGTGTCTACTCACAGAGTATACAATATGGCTCTCAAAAATCAGAGATCACTGAAAGCTTTCAAAGGGAGATAACCACTGTGTGAAGACTCAGAAATATAATAAAATTGATATTCTTAATATAAGGGCCAAATCACATAACCTTTTTCAAGACAACCTGCCTGTAATAAAACAAAATGTTAGTATACAGTCTTCTAGAATTAAAAACTAGATTATTCTAAAAAATGACTGGAATGCAGTTTCTGTCTCAAGCATTCTTTACCCCATATTTACAAGAAAGTTTGGATCTTTTTAATTTTGTTATAGTCATACTGGAGAAACTGAAGGTTTTTCCCCTGTTGATACATAACAGTTGGGCATCACTAAGTCATGATAAATTATATTATTAATTTGTTTAGTAGGACTCCTCTTTTAAACCCCTTTTCTGCATTAATTTTTGCAGAAGTTTAACACAAAGCACTTGAGTGAGAGAAAACGTACACACAAACATAGCTGCAAGAGGCAGTAGCAGACGAGGTAACTCTCCTTCTGTTACTTCCTAAACTTCCAGCCTAGCCAGTTTGAAACTTTGCTAGTGCCATCTAGAGAGTCTCAGGTACAAAAAAGCTACTCTACATCACACTAGTTTCTGTTGGTAATACTTAAATAAAATTTTACTCTATGCTGGGTGAGTGGAGTGTCTCCCCATCCAGATTTGTTACAAACCACACCACAAACAGAACAATAAACATGGGCTATTTTTCTACCCACTTCACAAACTGGTTCTAGGAATTTATTCTTGAAGCATAACCATGGACACCAGGGAAGGATAACCAACATCACATAGGTGTGACTTTAAGGTTGCCTGTTTTGAAATCATCAACGTGAGTCTGTGTGGTGTGGCTTCCCAGTTGTGCTGAAATCCCTCACAATAATGAGCAAATCTAAATGCCTCACCACAATTTGTAAAGCATGTTACTACACTAGTAACAACGTGTTACCTAGTAACAAGTGTTCTGCAACTTAATTCACGGGCATTCTCACCTTCCCCTTTCTGCAGACTCCACTACCAGAAAAGGAACAGTGAGAAGGAAAAACTGCATTTATTACTAGGACACAGGAGCAGTTTAACACACCATGGATCAGTTCTAACGGCAACACTGGCAATTAGGGTAATATGTTGCAAATATTTTCTCTTGGCCCCACTCCCACCCTCTCTGGTGGTTATTGTTTTGCACCACAAAGTTCTCCAATGCTTCTACCTACTCTTACCCTACTTTAAAAGCAGGGGATGTCATGCAGCCACTTCCCACACCCTTGGTATGTGAAAATCAGAAGCTGACTGACAATGGACAGCAATGTTGCCTAGTATTTCAATGTGGGAAGGGTCTTGGGTGCTAGAAGGTAACAGACTGAAAGAACGTGCTCTCTCAGAAGAAGACAGCACTGCTGCATGTAGGTCAGATCAATAGAAGACCATTACGAACTTTAAATTGGCCTTTGGTGTCTCCTTCTTCAGGCAAAACTGTTACTACAAACTGCAGAGCACTGGAAGATGTAATTATTCCCTTACGTTCCTTCCCAACGTTATCTTTAGTAACTTCTGCAGGTAGCTTTTGATCCAGATCTTAAACGTGCTGTCTGCAAGTAAGGAAAGCTGCCTGAGACATAGAGCAAGGGTTGTGCATACACGTCACAACACCACCGTCATGCTCAATGCTGACTGTCCATGACTAGTTGTAGCCTGGGCACTACAGACACACTTCTTAGCCTCGTGCTGGGCCAAAACTAATTCCCTGCTGGCAGGTCCTAAACTTTGAAACACTCCGGCAGATCTGATAGCACAGTTCCACATTTATTTCAGACAGTAAGGAGTGACAAGATACACCAGCTTTCAGTTCAGACATGGTATTTTAATACGATGAAGAGCAGTGCATCTTAATGCAAGAGATCTCTACGGTAGATCAAATTATTGTTGATTGTTACAAGCCCGAATCATTGTGCAACATTTGAGCAGCTGGCACCAGTCACTGTCCATCTTCTCTGACCACAGACTCAACAGAGGGTAGAGACAACATATCATACCAGCAAAGAACCTGGTCACAACTTCAAGCATTCAAGTGTATAAAGGTAAATGATAGTAGTCTAACCTGACTGAGAATTGTCTCCTGTACACTTGTTATCGTGGTGACTCTTGCAGAGCTGAAGATGCACCAAGAGTAAAACATGTTTGTAAGGGAAAAGAACACAAAAAAGTTTAAAAAGGGCTACATTAAACACTGTCCTTAACCAATATTTTCTGTTCAGTTATTTAAAAAAAATCTCAAAGACTCTTCTTTGGGTGTAACTAGACATGGAGAAATAATATGAAAGTAAACAAACATTCAATGCAGGAAATCACAGATACAATAGTGCTTTTAAATACTAACAGCAAGTTGCTGTTTAATACCTGTCTGTAAGAGAACTGACATTCCATTTTAGATAAAGTTTTAAGTACAAATTGCATATGATTCCATGAATAAATGCAAAAAGAAAAAAAAATAATCCTAAGATGTTACTTATTTTTGTGCTCTGCAAGTATTTTAACACCATTTCCTTGGTTCTGTCTAAGCTCAGTTTGCATGCACTCTTTCATGAATTAGTGATACACCGGGCAGTTACAAAAGCAACACTCCAGCCACTAAGGAGCAGATAGGTCTTATTCATCAGATCTTTGTTTCTAAGTAGTTTTTAACCACTCCCATGAATGAAGAAGTTAAATATAAAATCTTATCAGCTTGTGCTTCTGAAACATCTGAACATTTTGATAGATATTTCAGTCTTTCCTAAAATTTAAGTAGGACTTTTCCATCATCTTAAAGTTACACCTCTTGCTTGGTAATACAACAGGAGATTAAATGCTTCTTTGCTTTTCCTTCCTGCTCAGAAACCAAAGCACAGTCTGTCCAATACATGATAGTTTATTACCTGCTGATCAGTTTACCCCATTCCTTTGTTTTATGATTGCAAGAAAGTATTTTGCTGTCAATAGAAAAACTGAACAGAACTTTTGGTTCCCCAAATCTTCTCTCTAAAAGTACAGGACTTACTTAGTTAGAGCTAATAAAGACACCAAAAAGGACTAAAAACAACACATAACTTTTATTTTATTTTTTATTGTACTCACTAGAGAAAGTATATTTACCATCTACTTCAGGTGAATAAGCACAGTGCAATACTGCACTCGCAGATTTTACATTACACATCACATTTTGGAATTCAGTACAGTCACCTAACCTATGGTGGATCATTCCTTTGACCAAATCCATTGCCTGCCTGCCTATAGCAAAGCACTAGATTGCAAAACTGTGGTTGCAAACAGTGAGTTAAGAGTAAAGAAAAGCAAGATTGCACTTGTGCAGTCTTTGTGTCCATAAGAGACACAGTATGCTGTAAAGTTGCTACAGGGATTATTTATGAAAGATAGAAAAGATATTATCCAAATTCTCTTTTCCATCAATCTTGAACCCTTTCCATCTTGTTTTCCTTTTTGCTGTTGGCAGGAGATGAAGAGGGTGAAAAAGAAAGAGAAGCGAATGGAAAGGGAAAGCAAACAGAATTCAGGAGTGGTTTACTGTGTTGAATAAGAATTAAAGAAAAGACAGGGAAATTATGCACTAATGTTCCATATAAATGGTGTTCAAAGGAGTACAAGAGACCACTCTTCCCTCAGAAAACTCATTTCAAAAGCTTAAACACCTCTCTTAAAATCAAGCAGGAATTCTCAGAGAAGTCACCTAGTCCCAGTAGAGTAAGGTTGTGGAAGCTCGTCATATATGGTGAATACGGTGAAATACAGGCAGGTGGAGAATGGATGGAGAGCAGCCCTGAGCAGATGGGGCTGATGAGGAACAGCCCTGATGAGGACCTGGGGATGTTGGTTGATGAAAAGCTTGACATGAGCTGGCCATGTGTGCTCACAGCCCAGAAAGCCAACTGTATCCTGGGCTGCACCAAAAGCAGCGTGGCCAGCAGGGCGAGGGAGGTGATTCTGCCCCTCTGCTCTGCTCTCGTGAGACCCCACCTGGAGTGCTGCGTTCAGCTCTGGGGCCCACAGCACAGGAATGACATGAACATATTAGAATGAGTCCAGAGCAGGGCCATGAGGATGATCAAGGGACTGGAGCACCTCTCATATAAGGACAGGCTGAGGGAGTTGGCTGTTCAGCCTGGAGAAGAGAAGGCTCTGAAGAGACCTCATTGCGGCCTTCCAGTACCTAAAGGGGGCCTACAGAAAAGCTGGTGAGGGACTCTTTGTCAGGGAGTGTAGAGATAGGACAAGGGGGAATGACTTTAAACTAAAAGAGGGTAGGTTTAGGTTACATATAAGGAAGAAATTCTTCACTCAGGGTATGGTGAGGTACTGGCACAGGTTGCCCAGACAAGCTGTGAATGCCCCATCCTAGGAAGTGTTCAAGGCCAGGTTGGATGGGGCTTAGAGCAGTCTAGTCCCTGCCTGGGAGGTGTCCCTGCCCGGGAGGTGTCCCTGCCCATGGTAGGGGGTTCGAATTCAATGGTCTTTAAGGTCCTTTCCAACCCAAACCATTCTGTGATTCTATGAACTGATACAACTCATCTGAACTGCTCATTCTGGTCCCAAACTGTATCTGCATTTAGTCCTTGGATATCCACCTCTGTTCCACAGTTGAAAGAAAACCTTGGCACATTCCTCTAAGTACTCCAATAAAATAAATAAATAAATAAGTTCATGAATACTTTCTTACTCCTTCTGTAGCCATGACCTGAAAGAGATATGTAGGGTAAGTTATGAGAGTAGTTACATGGTTTATCTTGAACCGATATGCTCTTAAGAAGAGAAACAACACCTCCATTATAAATTTATGTATGTGCAAACAAGGACTCTATCCTTCCAGGTCTCAGTTCATAAAGGCAGAATTAATCATTAGCCAGGCTTCAGCATGCACAAATAGTCACATGAAAGTCAATCCTCATTCACAGATCTCCTCTGTACAAAAAATTACTACAGTTTCAGACGTATTATTTTCTGTGCATAAATCTAATATGGTTCTTTTTTGTATGGAATAAATCTGGCACAGAAATCCATGAAAATTTCTTTACAGTGGTTTCTGATTATACTGTAATCTCTAATACTATGATATTCCTTAGAGAGTCTGTCAGTAATGCCAAAGAACATGTCTACATTTTTAACTGTGAAACTATATATAGTAATGTAAGGATGTTTGAAAGCCTGTATACAGTGTCTGAATATTGAGTTCAAGCCACTTATAATTACACTGATGAAGTGAAACAGAAATTTGGATCAAAATTTGAATCATAGCAGATTTTACCACCCTATAACTTATTACATTGTTTTTTTTTTCCTTTTATTCTTACATAAAGAATTACCTTTGGTCTGAAGAGAAACCTTTTTTTTTTTTTTTTTTTTTTTTTTCAGTTTGGGGGAAAGTTCTAGGATTCAAGTATTCAGAAATGGATTCCAGGATTTACCACGCATATGACTGCCACATGGGCTTAATTTTCCCCAGAAGGTACTTTTGAGAAAATGAGTTTTAAAAATCCTCAACAAAAGCTGGGTACAAATTGAACTGGAGGAAAAAAATGATGGAGGAAAAAAAAAAAACTTACAAATATTGTATTTGTTTCAAAAAAGTCTTTCCAGATTTGTTTTGCAAAATAAGAAATATTTAAGTGTTAAGAAATGTGGTGGTCTTTTGCTCCACTGCTTAAGATGCCCACATGGCTAGAGGTAAAAATAAAATCAACAACAACAACAACAAAATGAGTCTTATTACAAAACACTTTCTCTTTAAAGTGTGATTAAATGCAACGACTGATTTATTTTAGAACTGAAGCCTCATTTAATCTTCAGATCTCTTGGCAATAAAGACCACAGACATACACAATTCAATATATAACACCATCATGCTGACTTGTGAACCTACACCAGCTTTCTAAAAGAAATAACTGACACTGGAATTCAATCACTCAAACTCCTGATGGTATTTTACTTAGGAAATTGCACAGTATGACCATGAGTGGGCTGTGGGGGATGAACAAATGTTCCTGGAGCAGAGCAAGTGCTGCTTACAGGATGACAAACATCACCCTCAACTCCTTCTGGGTTACAGATTTTGCAGTCTTACTGCCTCCTCTTCCCCCTTGCTATCCTTCCATGCATTTAGTCCTCAGCTTTACCTGCAGAGAAGCTTATTTCAGTGCATTAACATGAAGAGTCTGTACCCCCACCAGTGCACGGGATCACACCACGGAGAGCCAAAAGGTTAAAACTTCATGAAGAGCACTGACACCACCATCTGGATAGGACAAGATGGCTCAGCAAGATGCAGTAGCTCAGGATATTCTGATATTTCCAATAGGCTTTCAACTACCAGTATCTGTGGCTGAAATGCTGAAGTCTCATCGCTTGTAGGTGGCCTGTCTCCTGAAGAGATGCCAAGTCAAGCCTGAGCTATTTGGTTTATACACGTGGAAAAATCAAGCAGCATCCTGTCACACCCTAAGCAATCTACAGTGCCTGAAGGCACATGATCATCTCACCCAGCTGCTGTATTGTCAAGGGAGAGGTAAATTTATTTTTCAGGAACGTACTGATACAAAATGGCAGATGAAAGCAAGGGACTGCCTTACAGCAGAACATGAGGATGACTTCAGAAAGGTCTAAATGAATAGAAGAAAGAGATTACTAGCTCCAAAACCAAAGAACAGGAGTGTCTGTGATGGGCTTGCCTACCTCTGGGACTGTTCTATATTATTGTTTGATAAAGTCTCATTTAACCCAAGGGCAGCACATCCTCAATGCATTAGGAACAGGGAAAATTGCTACATCTCAGCAAGTGGACAAATAATAGTCCTTACCTCAACTCTCTAGATGCAGACAGAGTGCTATTAACTGTTTAATTCTTCAATCCCTAAAAACATTTATTTCAATTGTACAAATGCAGAAAGTCTACGCAGTGAGACATTTGCCCTCTTCTCCCTGACTTTTCAAACAAGATGGTGTACTGTGTCTTAAAATACTGCAGTTTACTGAGAATTTGAAATATAGAGGCTACCACAAAACTAACTGAGTGAAATTCAATAGCTAAAGTAAAACCCCAGGAGCCATTTTATTAACACTATTTTGTCACTAATTCAACGATAATTTTCATTTTAATTTTAATCAAGCTTTAATGGATATTTAGTCTGTTCTGTTAACTGCTACAGAAAATGAAGCTTTTCTGCAAAGTTCAGGTTGAGCTTGGCAGCTACACAATGTTTTCTCTTTGACTGAACTTCTCTTTGCCACCAGAGGGTGTAACCTGCAGTGTCCAAATGCTGACCACAATAATACCACCATACCAGTAACGCTACAAAAATAACCGTAAGGAGTCTTATGAATATTGTATAGATATTCTTACATGTCACCAATACCACCCATATAAAATGAGTAAGAAACCAAACCAAAGCCTCAAGACACTGTCAGAGTTTTCTGTTCAATGCCGCAACACCTGATACTGTACTTACTACACACAGGAGAGACTTCCACTATGGAAGAGAAATGCAAAAAATCACTTAGTTTTGTTGGCCACACCTTTTTCTTTTTTTTTAATTTTTTTTAGTGAGGACCTTAAATCTCTATAGACTACACATTCTGTTAGGTTGTGGTCTTTAATCTTTGTAGCAGATCTCTACTTCTGTACAGATCCCCTAGCAGTTCTTATAATCTGGGCTCACCAGAACTCTAAGGCTGCCCATGCCCATTGGATTCAGGCTTTATTTCCTAATAACTGCTCATGATTCAATACTAAAAAGCATTTATTGATGGTGCTTTCCAACAGTGCAACAGTATAAAGAGTGTGAATGTGGCCTTTGACACGTTACTATAATTTTGGTCTCAAATTTACTGGCTTAAGCAATCCAAAGAACTGAGAGATTAAAAACAGAAGACAAAAGCACTTTTATCTATATTCCTATTGGTGCTTTTCCTAGATGGCTGCAAACCTGCAATTGTTTTGCACTGATGATCTTTTATAAACAGTATGACATTTACACTGTCCTGCACCAATCTTTCAGCTGTGTGTATGTTACAGAAAAAACATCAAATGCTATTTCAATTCCAAATCAATGTCAAAGCAGCTGTAAATGAAACAGCATGAACTATGTGGTTTTCTTAATGAATTAAGAAAAAAGAAATACATGTAACATTGACACTACTTCTTTTACAAAAATCTCTTGCACTCCAGGCTGAGCGCTTTTAAAATCCTGCTACTGTAAATGATACCTTGCTGCCAATACTAAAATATATGTTTTGATCAAAATACAAGGTAAGGTTAAAACACTTCAAGCTTTGTTTTTAAGTGGTAAAGCTTCAGTTCTTCCAGAAGCTATGAAGATTTCTCAGTTGACTTGATACTACCTTGCACAAAAACCTGTGCAAGGGGCATGGTTTCAACCAACAGAATACTACCTATTAACTTTTTCCAAGAGTAGTTTTCCAATAATGTATTACAATAATGTATTATTGGCTTGTTATACTGAAAAAGGGACAATTAGAAATTATAGTGACTTTCCACATACCTTTATGCACAAGTGTCTTTACCCCCATGAAAGATAAAAGAATATTTAAAATTCTAGACAAAAGATACATAACTCCATCCCTAAAAAAAAGGGATTTTAAGGAAAATGGAAATGATAGGAAATATGTTTCACAAGTACATCTTCACTCCACAATGCTGCCAGCTACTCTTTATGTTCCTACCTCATACTGCTTTCTTTCTACCTCTTACTTCTACAGACCATAGAGAGATTTCAGTCCTCAGCTCAGAGAAGCCCAGAATTCCTTACTCTTCAAGCCACGTACTAAAGTATTTTTGAGGCAAAACATGCAATATAACCATTTGGTTCAGAGGCGCTTTCAGATGGAGTGAACTAGGAGTAGATCACATCGAACGGCTTCTCATGCCACCAGATTTGTTTCAGAACCTGCTTGGGTGGATATGTGCCTGGACTGCAGACACTGGGGTGACAGAATCACTGAATGGCTGAGGTTGGAAGAGACCTCTGGAGATCACCTGGTTCAACCCCCTGCTCAAGCAGGGACACCTACAGTAGTTTGCCCATTACCTCTTATCCCGTCACTGTACACCACCGACTTCCCTTCAGGTATTTGTAGACATTGAAGAGATTCCCCTGAGCCTCCAGGCTGAATAGTTCCAGCTCTCTCAGCCTTATCTCATAGGAGAGGTGCTCCAGTCCCTTCATCATCTTGGTGGCCCTCTGCTGGACTCTCTCCCGTGTGTCCAGGTCCCTCTTGTACTGGGGGTGGGCAGAACTATACACAGAACTCCAGGTGTGGCCTCATCAGAGCTGAATAGAGCGGTTCACCTCTGTTGACACTTTGCCTAATGCAGCCGAGGATCACTGAGAGTGTTTTGAACTATGGCTTGGATTACACCCCTCCACAGCACACTTTCTGTGGTGTATGTGATATCTCAGGTCCTACTTCCAGGTAACATTTTATTCAATTTATACTTTACTCAAGAACCACACATTTGCAAACCTTGCGACAGCTGAGCATAGGTCATTATCAGCTCTAAGTATGTCAGATCAGAATGGCAAGAGCAGTTATAGAAAAAAATACCCTGAACTCCCTTTGCGTTATAGTCTGTGCTGCTCCACAATAGCACAGACTCAACTGTCGTATCTAAGTTCCAGTGAATAAAAGGCATTCTCTACTCAGCAGTCCTACAAAAGGAAAATAGTCCAGCATAAAAAGGCTAAGCAAATGCAAAAGTTTCTTGCTTGATCCAACATGCAATGATAATATGAGAATGTTTTTCAAAGAGGATGTGATCTATATTCATTTCTTAAACAAAAAGTCAGTAAAAGTGATGAAAATTAAGACATGGAAGGAAAACAGTACCTGCTTGTTGTTTTCATTAGTACATCGCAGCCTTTTTAGGGACACAAAGTGTCTTATCTTCCTAGCAACAGAAATAAGCAATTGTTACCACATCAAACTGTAGTGATACACTGCTATTTTTTAAAGCTGAATTCTTGATGCTTTTATGAAGCAAGATACCAAAACCAACACCAAATGGCTGACTGAGCAACAAGCACTCCAGTGTTATAGCTATGTTTTTGTCCTAGGATATGTGATTCTTTTGCTTCTGCAGGAATTCACCTGCCCATCTGGGAGTATAATTTGGCAACATACACATGATACACTGTAAAAGTGCAAGCACATACAAGCATGGTCATAAAACAAGAGAATCATCTAGCTGATGATCCTTCCAGCTGACTGGTTAACAGTTTGTATACTGTAGAATAACTTCATAAAAAAATGTATTGTAACATCAGCCTAAACATCAGTTTTTAGGTGTCTAGATGAGCAACACTACTAATTGTTATGATTTTACAGTCCTTTTAGCCAGAGTAGGAAGACACCAAAATGGACAAACATGAGTAAAAAACATGGCCTTCTTAATTTTGCTTATTCTTTCCGCATCACTTAAAATCAGTAGTTCTATCATCACCCTGCTCCTAAATACATAGAGGTTCATGCCAAACTCTCAGATAGGGAAAGCAGAAAGAATGACCCCCCAAAAAACAGAAAGCAACTGTGCTCTGTACAAGTTAGTTACCCTCCTTGACCGATCACAGGCGTTATCCTCACATGCTGCTGGATACTGTCTCCTGATTTTCTGTTTGTGTAATAAACCCCTTGCCATTCCTAAGCAAACACACATAACCGAGACAGCGTCTAAGAATACTCAGCTTGCAGTCAAATATTCACTTATTATTACATAGTCTTTCTGAAGTAAATAATTACATACTATTTCATGGTTGTATTTTTAAAATAGTGTAAAATGTTGTAATACATAGTTCCACCTTTAACAGATATTTGCTTATCAAAGGACAGTGCAAAATTTTTTCATATATTTCTCTTGTGAGAGAGTACCCAATATTTAGAAAGAAGTTTAGGAATCAGAGGAACAGAATTCTGGTCAAATATACGCAACTCACGAAAACAGTGTCTTGTGTTTTTAAACCTAGAGTATTAAAAACAAAGCAGCCTGGAAATCCAAATCACAAGCACAAGCACAAGCTTAATTTTACTTACTTACCTTTCCTTTTTTAATAAATGCATTGATAGTGTCTGAAAGATCTGCACAGTTTTTAACGCTTTTTGGTATTTCAGTGAGTTCCTTGCCAATGAGCTCTCCCTTGTGATACCCCATCATCCGTTCAAAGGCTGAATTAACATACTGTCAAACAAGAAGAGCACACTTAAAACACAGTTACTTGCACATGACTGTCTAAGTATTTCAGGATGCACATCCATAGCCATAACCACACAGCCCTACAGTTCAGTGTTTGTCACATAAAAATACTATGCAAATGGAGAAACATTTAATTTACATAAGGAGTTGAACACAGAATGGGATATACAAACTGTTATCAGAAAGCACAGAAAGAGAAGTCAAAAACCCTTTACTGTACAGGTTATCTAGTTCTGCTATGGATCTCTTTGTTGTTTTACCATAAGTAACATTACTTCACTGGAAATGATCATCTAAATAAAGGTACAAAAAGAAAGGTCTTAGAAGTTCAGCAAGTGTCAACATGCAGCATCCAGAATTACTGCAGAAATATAGCAACAAAATTAAAATACAGAATTAGAAATTACTGAGCAAAGAACTCTTTGGGGTTCCTGTCTTCAAATTCTACAAAATGATTAACTTTTTTTCTCCATACCTGAACAACATGATCTTCACTGGTTATTTCTATGGCTTCCTGACAATGGTCTAATGCTGTAAACACTGCATTACATGCCCTGAAATTAGTAAATGATTCACATTAGTTTTATTGTTAGAGTATTTTGCTTACCATAAATGCATTATTACACTGTACTTATCAGTAGATGAATCACAAACCAGAATGTCATTATGATTAAACCAAGTACCCGTCTCCATTATAACTTTTTGAAGCAATTCATCTTCAGACATTCCTGTTGTTCATATGTTTTTCTGCAGATCACATTGTAAAATTGCTCATGAGTACTGCATCAACTTAATAGTATGTTGCTTTTTCTAGACATGCTCTAGAGAGCAGGAACTAACACTTAGCTGTAAAAATAACAAATGGCTGTTACATTACAATAGAAAGTTTTGTGATCATTAAAGATAGGGAACAAAAAAAATCACCACAGCACAGATACATATAAAGTTACAGCAAAAAGATCTCCACTGTCAAAGAAGTTGTAATGCAACATAATAAGAGTAAATAATTGAAGCCATTTCAAAGTCCTAGTCAGAAAAATATCGCTTTTCTTGCCTCCAAGTAATAATTCAACAACTTGATCTCCATACTTCCTGATTTTAATTAGGGGCAAAATTAATCTCCACTTCCCATTTTTTCAGGACTATCCTTTAACTAACACAAGAAAACAAAAATCTTGCCCTTTTGCTACAGGGTTTAAACTGCTTATAATTTACACAGAGTGGGACTAACATTAATGCAGGCTCCTAGCATAAGAAAGCAAACTACGGATATATAGCGTATACAAAAAGAAACAACTCAGACATACCTGCTTTGATAGATGCCAGTACTTTATCTTTGATGTGGACTAAACACAAACTAATTATCTGCTATGTACTTCTCACTGCAGGTAGCATAAAGTGCATCATGCATAAACATCCTTGTTATTACCTAAAAGGGACATCTTGCTCACAGACTGCATAGTGGGGTTTGAATTAATACTCATGACCAGCGAATCATTAGCAGAGAAGTATTCTGCCTCCGTATGAAGAAATACAAGACATTGCCAGCTTTGCTCATCATGGAAGTAACACAGAAACAAATAGAAAACAAAAAGAACTATAAACAAAGACATACACGTGCAGTTGTGTGGATGAAGATTTGTAGGAAGAAGTGTTGTATACAGAATACAACAGTAGTATTTTAGTTCATACAAGAAAAGGAGCTCTCAGTATAATTTTACAAAGGATGCTCTAGCAGTCCAAGCCAGCTCCATGGTGTGATTTTTTGCTGTATGAAACAAGTAATTTATCTCAGTGACAGATACTCATCTGGTACACCAGCAGCTAGCAACAGTCATTAAGTAAACTTCCTGCAAGGAAACACAGCAATGTTTGCACTATTCAAACCCTATTTTTATCATTTGATCTGGCAACCAAGCCAGCAAAATTAAAAGTTCAAACGGTCCACGCTATTTCTGATTAATGCACACCTCCTACAGATGCCCAACCCAGTTGCATAACAGGTGAAGCAGAAAAGCTATGATGAGAAACAGTTTCTGCTTGGAATAGGACACACTTTGGTCCACTGAAATGACCTTAAATACTGCTTTCTCACACAGTTTCTCTTGTATGTGAACACCTGAAATAACCTGTTTTTAGTCCCATTGATTAACTTTCTGAAAATATTATCTCTTCCCTTCCATATATACAAAGCTGTACTGAAGACCGATTGAGACAGCAAACAGATCAGAGACCAGGAACCCTGTGGGATAAACATAATGTGCAACACTTCTTCACCCCATTTCATCAAACCACACAGATGAGAACAAATTGTAACCAAGAAGACTTACCAAACACTAGTTGTTTTAATTTTATGGTAAATTCACTTAGAGCATCTGCCTAACTGGGCAAAAATAGGAAGAAATCATCTTTTGCAGGATATCAGCTTCTCCAAGTTACAAGTATTCCTTTTCAGAAAGTTTATCTTTCAGAAGACTACTTTATGCCCCCAGATGTTAGTATAAATGTTATTGTAAGTGTTCATGTGCTTATCTGTAGATGAAATGCTTCTGGGGACTGATACTGTTTCCTTCAAATTTTAAGGTTTTGTTTTGTTTGTGGGTGTGCGTTTTAAAATAAACTCACAGCAAAACATGGTAGCCGATAACAAACCATGTTCCCTGAATTTTAATTATCTGCATTTGTAATTGATATCACTCATGTAGAGATGCTCAAACTGTATTGGCATGCAGTTCTTGAAATGAATTATTCCATGTGTTAAAGCAGGAAGTTTTCAATGAGAAGGATATAACGTTTATTAGAAAAATAAATAAATGAAAACAAAACATACCACAAAAGACCATTGATACATTGTTAATGTCTTAAAGAAACAAAAGGATAATTTTAATTCTTCTATATTTTGGTAAACAGTAACTGATGGAAATGCCAAAAAGCTTCTACATACAGAATAAAAAGCAATGAATGCTGTAACACTTCTCAGCTAAGAAATTAAGGAGGCCATTTGCACAGACCTATGATTTCTTTCAGGAGTCTGACTTTGTACATTGTCAGACAACAAAGTTCTACAACTGGAACACTGGCTAAACCATGAGTAATCTTGAAAACTAGATCTAACATCTCGAAAATTTTCCTTTCTCTCCATAGTATTCTTGTTACTACAAAATCTGGTTTATTGGACTTAAACATAAGCTACAGGTTTTGCATGTATGAATGACATCTGATCTTATACATAAACTGGTGTTTTTCATCATTGATGACTTAATTCTGAAGTCACACATTTCACATTGTTTTCTACTGAACCAAGTCAGGACCACCATAACACCTAATTAATTTCTAAAATTTCACTGTTGTTTTATTTTGCTGCTGAGCCTTTGAAAACACCTATTAAAAGTTGTGTAAGCCTGAATCCTTTTTCTTTTTTTCTGAAAATTTTACTGTAATCTTATTTTGTATACACAAACACATTCACTTGAACATGAAGTTTCTAAAAATCTACTGCTTAAAAAGAAACACTGAATCTTGTAGAGAAGTGATAGTGTTCTCTGTCAAAGGAACTGGAACTCACTTTTGAGATCTAGAGAAATACAACTTCTCTGTGTGACAGCTTCAAGGGCTCTTTTTACATAGAGTTGAATTGCAAAGATATTTACATGTAGGTATAAGCACTTGTATTAAATATAAAATTAGTCATATTACATGATAATGGAATGAAAGTCTTTAATTTCTTCTTACTTTAGTGAAACAAATAATTAGACAATTAGATATTTCTCACTAAAATAAAAATTCATGATCCTGAACTGTCAAGTCTTGCACGGACAGGAAAGTAAAAACTCAGGGTATAAAGAGCCAGCTCAAGATGGTGCTCAGCTCAAGCTGTCAGGTATGACATCTCACACATCTGTGAGCAAGAACGATTTTGTGAAAATGTCCTGTCCTGTAAATTTGCAGCCCTTAAATCTTACACACAGGACAGAATCTGTAGAATGCTACCCTTGCAATTAAGTGAGCAGAAATTGTTCTGCAGTATTTCTGTTAAAGGTTCTGACTCTGATGGTGATACCAGTAATGGCTGCTGTAACATTGCCAAATTCAACATATGTGCCTCAAGACGTATGGACAGAAGCAAGTATCAGAATAAGGGATGGGCATGTACTGCTTTTTGCGTTAAGGAAAGCTTTCATTTAAACTACCAATGAATGAAGCATACCAATGAAGCTTTTTGAGGGTACCAGTTACTAAAGCACTTAGATTTGTTACAAATTAACTGAACAGCAAAATAAGGCTATAGGAATTGGTTAACATATGTGTATATCATGTATAACAAAGCACATACATGCATAGCTGGGAACGTAGACCAAACAATTTATGTTGTGCACACTCTCTTACACTTCTACATACCGTAATTTGAACTGAGATCGTACTTCCCCATGTTCTATTTGAATCAGCTCATTGTAACAAGCAGTTATGCTGCTATTCTCCATGAAACGCTGGAAAACAAATCAATAGTGCATGAAATAGACTGGAAGCTTTTAAATCTGTTATTCCTGTTCCTGCTTCTAAAACTCTAACCTGATAAAGACAGCTGGCAACAGTCCAACAAAAGGCCACAAAAATGATTAAGGGACCAGAAGATCTTTCATTTGAGGAAAGGTTGAGAGAGAGGTGGGACTGTTCAGGTTAGAGAAGAGAAGACTCAGGGGAGACCTCTTCAAGGTATCTGAAGTGAGAATGCAAAGAGGACAGAAGCAGCCTCTGTTCAGTGGTTCCCAGTGCCAGGACGAGAGGCAGTGGGCACAAACTGGAACACAGGAAGTTCCTCCTGACACTAACTAACTTGTGAGTGTTGAGTGTTGGACTTGATGATCTTAAGAGTCTTTTCCAATCTAAATAATTCTATGATTCTAATTAGGAAGCACTTCTTGACTGTGAGGATGACCAAGCACTGCCACAGGTTGCCCAGAGAGGTTGTGAAGTCTTCCTCCTTGGAGATCTTCAAAAGCCACCTGTATGTGGTCCTGAGCAACCTGCTCTGTGTGTCCCTGCTTGAGCAGGGAGTTGGACCTGACGGCCTCCATAAGTCCTTGCCCACCTCACCCATTCTGTGATTCTGTACAAATAAAAAGCCTTAGTTGTACCTTTTGTGTTCAGGACTCATCTTTTCCATGGGAATGATTTTCTAGTCATTATGACAACATCACTAGTTAAATACAAAGCAAATATGAAGATATGCTGAAATCACAACTGTGAAATTTGCCACTTGGTGTTAGGTATTCAATTAGAAAATAGATAATCTAAAAAAAAAGCCCACAGTCTCAAACAAAAACAGTATAATTTGGATGTTTCATTTTGAACAGCAATGTCTTAATTCAGAACAGAAAACGAATACCTTAGAGATATAAAACATTCATGCTAAAGAAAAAGAAAAAATGTAATGACATTTTGCATTTCATCTGTTTTTCTGCAAATACTACATCCAAAACTCAGAAGTTGTAGTAACTTTGATCCACAAGTAACCTCACTGAGTCATCACTTTTGAATTCAGAAGTGCAGAAAAGTATATAAAGTAAGTAATGTGCTGACAGCAGCTAACAAGATTTTTATATACTCCAGATGGAAATAATGTCCTTTACTTGTTAGGCAAAGGCAGTAAGCTTAAAGGTATTGTGTTCGGTCCATCTGAAATCAGAAACTTCATGTTCATCACAAAAGTACTAGTAGATTCTCTGACTTCAGCTAAAGTTTACTGTTCATCAGTAAGCTGCTGCTCTAAGGAGCTAAATCACTGCTTTATAAATACATGCACAGACTTTGTTTTTCACAGAAAATACTCTGTGATGTCATCAGTTCTCACAGTACAGCTGCATGCTGAGTCAAGAGCCAGCAGTCAAAACTGAAGAACAAAGAATGTTTTTGAGGAACCTGTGCTTCTCTCTTGTTTGAAGAATTGTGTTTTGGAGACCAAGAGCTTAATCCCAAGTAGCCACCAAAACGTAAAAAGTAAACTTAAAAATAACTGTTAACATTGGTCTACCTTATCCCTATAATGTAAAGATATTAAAATATTTCTACAACTGTCACTTTGCTTATTAAGTGAATGCCTGGGAAACCAAAAGGCACAGTATAAAGCTGGTAGAAACTAGGGTTCAGATGATGATGTGTTCTTTGCAAAACAAAATGCCTGCAAACTTTTCTTCTACAGCACTGAAGATTTAGATTTTCACTTTTAGAGTGCTGTTTTAAAGTTTCAAATATACTTATAGGAAATTTAAAACAATAAAAATACAAATCTATCAATAACATACTATTTAAGCACTGATGGCTGCTGATTTTACAAGCTAAATTTCCTAGAACGTATTAAAGGTCTTTTCAGTTTGAATTTCAATGTATTATCATTTACTGACAAAATTTAAAAGAAAATGAAGATAACATGTTGGTATGATTCAATGCCAAGGAACCAAGAACTGCAGCTTGTTGGAAGTGTTAAGCCTGCTCTTAACTGCTGTATATATTTTTCTGCAGGTGCACAGAATCTCTTTATTTAAGTTTATAATATTAATATATTATTAACGTACTAGTTCACTCAAACCTGAGAAACCAGCTTGGACCTGAAAAAAAGCAGACAACGTTTCCTTTTTCTAATTTGTGCATATAAACAAGGCACAAGAAGAGGAAGATCTATTACCTCTGAAATACTAGAATGCTGACAGTAATACCTTCTTTTTAAAAAGTTTCTTATTTATACAGTACATTTTTGTTTAACTAACATTTACTTTTAAATTACATTTGACTTCATTATAATCAGATTCCACTATCATCCCATACAGAACTTGATGTAAGCCACAAAATTAATCAGCTAATAAAAATGCATCATTCTTCTTGCTTAGCAAGAAGTACCAGGTTCAGCGTTAAAAATTTGCTTTGTTGCAAACCAACAAGTTTTAAGAGTAATGGGTCAACAGAATCAACATTTGTTTAGAAAAAGAACTAAAGTTCAAAATGCAAAACAATTTGCACTTGAGCAACGGCAGAAATCAAGGCTTCCTCCTTTGGTAATTTAAGTCACAGTTTAAAATCAGTCAGGAAGTCAAATCACTTACTTAGTCCATCCTAAGGAGGCCATTTCTATTATATTCAAGAGACTTAGGGGGAAAGATCAGCATCATGAAGGTAATGCATTAACAAGACCATTAATATGCAAACACAAAAGCTATTACTGATACTGGAAAAACATTCAGAAGACATGTAATAAATCCCTTTCTTGAGAAGAAGGAAGAAAAAAACAGGGCAAACTCAGCATTAAAAAAAAAATGCCAAAAGATTCCTGAAATCTTTCTCTGGAAAGTGGTCATAAGATCTTCTAGTGATCCAGATGTGGATGAAAATCAATCTTCATTGATTTCATTAAAAGTAATGAAGTGATTATTCAAGTATACTTTTAGTATATTACGTATGTACACATAAACATAGAAAGATATTTCTGTAACACACGTATACACAAAGTTAACAGAACATTTTAAAGCAAAATAATCAGCTATTCACAGCATGAAAAAAACATTAGGGTTGATGCATTTGCAAGCATATCTCCTAAGTATATTAAAGGAGTCCTGGGAATGTTTACATCCTAAACCTGCTATAAAAATTCTTTTTTTTTTTTTTCTACAAAACTCTAGAAAAAAGTGACAGACTGATTGGCTACAGGATCAGACACTTCATTAGTCAAGTTGGAGATGCATTTAGAAGACAGCTACCACCAGACAGACCCATGTTTTGTCGAGAGAAGGGGTGGAGGAAGATGAGGAAATAATGTGACAAACACCAATACAATGAATAGTGATAATGCAAAATAAAGCTATCAGAAAAGATGGACTGTAAAAATAAAATCAGTGAAGAGAACAACATAATTTTAGCAGATGTGATTTTACAAAAATCAATTATCAATTTTATTATGCTGCTGAGGAGAAGATCCCAGGAGATACTGTTCCTCTACTTGGAGAAGGGGGTTATTTTTTTTTTTTAATTTATATTTTTTACTTTTGTTTTGTTTTGTTTTTGATATGGATTTAGGCCCTAGAAATCCCTACCCAAGCAGAAAAAAATCCTACAGCCTCCCCTCTGTGAAAACAGGATCTCTGACATCAGATATATTTTAAAGGCTTGAAAATAATTCAAGTAGGGGATTATTATATGTTGCAAGCTCCCCAATATATGTGGGACAGCTAGAGGGAATGGTTAGAGACTGTACCAAATCTTCTCTCTTCACTTGCCAGAACAGCTGTCAGGTGCAAAAAGATCCAACAAACTTTTATTTTTGTTGGAAGAAAGCATGACACTAAAACGCACCTCAGTAGCACAGTGTCTCCCATGTCTGAACTCAATATTGCGCTTGAAGTCATAATACAGCCCACTAAATACATTGTCCTGCATTTTTTTAAAGGGAAAACAAGACTTGAGAAGCTAGAAGATGGTAAGCAACTGAAGCTATATTTACAGAGCTGCCCTTCTGCTCTCACCTACAAAGCTGTTTTAAGAAAGAGAATGAAACAGTTCTCTTCCCTTCTGCTTCCTGTACAGGACAACTTTTAATGCTGTCTTGAAAAGAGAGGGTTCGGGCCAACACAACAACCCAATTCAAACCTCAGTGAAAAAAAAAAATCTTTTTCCCTTCAGCAGGTGCTCGACTAGGGTGGTACTCCTTTTAGAAGAGGAATCCTAGCAGTCACAAAGACACAGAAACGTCCAGATGACTAGGCAGCATGTTGTTACATGCAGCACACATTAATCAGGGCGCCACATTGTTTTTTCCAATGCACTCATAAACAAAACCCACCCACCATCTGCCCAGACCACATGGAATTAATCTCTCCACATCACTACTTATTCTGGAAGGACTAGCTAGATCACAGAGTCTCTTATTTCACATGCTTCTCCAAAACATTATTGAAGAGTACCCAATCAGCTGCCACTATTTTCTTATCAATAAATCTGGAACAGAAGCAAACATCTAGTTTACGTGGAGGATTCATTTCCAGTTTGAGGAAAAAGAAGTGTCTGTAATTTACAAAGCAATCATAGGTACTATATTAAACATGTAATTTATCAAAGAAGACATACCCTATCAAAGCCTGCATTAAGAAGGGGAAGAACAGAAGTCTCGTCTTGATCAGCAGATCTATAAAATAAAACATGTTGGTCACTCAACACGGAAGACCTAGATGGTATCAGTTTGACAGTTATTAAAACATAATGCAGTAATAAGTCTTACATAAAATACACATATAAAAGCATAATAATACAGAAGTTGATCTGCTGAATATGTCAAAGATGATACAATCTTCTTTTGTAGATTTTTGCAACTGTTTCTACAACCTGAAAACAATTCCTATAGCAAACCTGATAGGTATTCTACAGAACACCTGTCTCTTCACAGACACACGAGGGTGTTAGAAGAAGAAAAAAAAAAGCATTAAGAGAATAAAAGACATCCTGTCATATCTTACAAGAAAGAATCTAAAATAGTGTTATTAAGTAAAATGTGAAATGAGCTGTAAAGCATTGTTCAGCAGCAAACTTAATCTATTTCCTAATCTTGGCAGGAATATTTCCTCTTCTGCCACTCAGTTTGCTAATACTTTAAATTAACTAGGAAATTAACAAAAGAGGATGGATTCAGCAGTGTGTAGGAGTTTTAACAAAGATGGGAAAGCTCTCTTCTTCTAAGGTATTCGATAAACCATGTATTTAAGTCAATAAGAATTCTGCCTGAATACATGGGGTATGAATTATCCGATAAGGATTTCAGGACCACGCTCTGCTGAGTTAAGTACAATGAAGTTAATGAAGTTTACTCCATTAACAAGTTCCCTAATAATCACAGTTTGTTACATGATCTAGTTACTTCCTTTAGAAAATAATACATTTTATTCTATTCTTTCATTTTAGAAACTAACACATAGGTGTTTATTTTTCCTTAGTATCCAAACCATTACATTATGATCCCTTGAAGACAAGGTGATATATTGCTCTATATAATTGGAAGGTTATTTAATACTTAAATAGGCCATATACATCATTTACCCGTTTTAGGTAAAAATAACTAATAACCTTATTCTATAAGGCTTAATAATAAGTTATCTTCTGTTATTAGATAACTATTTTATATAACATTCCTATGGAGTAAAATAAAAATATTTCACAAAACAGAGTAAAACGTACATGCGTGGAACCACAGCAAGTATTACAGTGTGTTCTGATGGCTTTGTGGCACGAATAGACCTAAGAAAACAAAATATTCTGTTACACCACATGCTTTCTCAATGTTACAACATCTTCGCAGACAATATAAACAAAAAACAGGAGTGAAAGATGTTGCTGAATTTAGAAAATAGGATGTCACACTGCCAAAACCTACCCATCTTCACTTAGACATTTCATTTCCATTTCGCTACCAGATTTCTCCTATGTTGTGCTGCACAACATAATGCAGCTCAGAGGCAACAGCTCCAAAAGCATAGGGCAGGAACCACAACTCCTTACATCTGCTCTTCCTACCTAATACAGGTTTGCCTTGCTTACCTCGTTCATTTGGAGCAGATTGTCCTGAACACATGGGCTGAGAGATACAATGTCTATACAATGCATTTTCAGTACTCATTATCTAATTTAAACAAGAATCTCTTCCATCTTCTACCATATTTACCATTGTCTTTCTAGATATTGAAACATTTTCTTGAAAGGCTACAAAATATAGCCTTTGGGCATGTAAAAAGAAAAGAAGGTATAGCAAATGCACATCTCTACAACACACTCATTTATGAAATGCTGAGCAAACAAAATTTCACCACTTTCACCACTTATTGATGAACTGAAAAAAGCATGACCAACTACCTGAAGATCACTCCACTCATCTTTCACTGGCAAAAGATAATTCTTTTTCAAACATGTCACGCTTTCGTAAGTGAAGGGTCTTCATATTCATTTTTTGTCTTTTATAAGTACTTCCATAAGCACAAGTATTTGAACTTGTCATAAGGACTGGAACTGTTAGTTCATGAAGGACTAATACAGTATGGTGCATGGTACAAAATGCATGCTAATTTTTCATTTCCATGTGTGCCAGAAGAGTGATGTGAACTTCTGTGAAGAGCTCTCAGCGCAGCATACCTGACCTAGCGGGCAAACAATAGCATTACTTTGAAGCCCTGCAGCTTAAAACTTTGCTGTAGTACCAACGTATGAACTTATCTACTTACCTACTTACGTATGTACTTACTGATGTATGAAAAACTCCTGTTCTCAATGTCCAAATTTCCATTATATTATTTTTTTATTTTCCCAGGGGGAGGTTGGTTTTATAATTATAAGGGTCACTTTTGTATAATATGCTTTGAAGTTCAAAAAAAGCATAAGGTTCTTTGGTTACCTGCACATATCTTCTCCATCAAAATATCTGGAGTTCCTGTGATCTATAACAATTATTTCCTGTTGCTTATCAAGGAAACATTCAAGTGCTGACTCAGGAGTCCGGGCAATACTGCACTTGTAACCAGCTCTGTCACAAGCCCACCAGAAACCATCGCTTTGGTTGTCTTCTTTTGCAAAGATCAGCAAAACCTGAGAAGTACGAAAAACAACATAATCAATTTAAAAAATACAAAATAGTTCCCTGCATGGTGCAAATCTTAACTAACACTTCTCTAAGAAAGATTGAGTCTGCATTGAAAGTGGAAATATTGGACTACAGATTGTAAAACAGCTGACACAGTAGGACGACTATTAATAAATGGAGCAATTATCAACAGAGCATTAACTGTGTAGGACTGATATTTACTACTTTCGAGTAAGCTGTGATTGTTCTGGATGTAAAAGTGTTAGATGATGACAGGTTACCCTGCCTTGCTCATTCTCTGAGCATCACAGCTTCAGGAACATTACTCCTACGTTAAGGTGGTTTGGTCACACATGCTATCCAAATAGCTGCCAGATGATGAGTCTCTTCTAACTCATTTTCAAATTCCATCAGTACCCAGACTGGCTGAGTAAATGTTCAAACACCACCACCACTCTTGTATTTTTAATTACACATATTTTTAATTGTAAGGAGCTTCCTGAAATGTAACAGCCCTAATTATCACTCTTCAGGGACAAACAATTAACATAATATGGTTTTATTCGCTACCCTGCCTTCAATGTACAACAAAATGGAGTTAAGCTGTATTCTTTCAAAACTGAAAAGAACAACAGGAATGGACAGGGCTGGGCTGCAGAAAAAATGATTCAAACATCACATTTGATCACTAACTATGCCACCCTATGTGACAGATAAAGAAAAAGATTATTTTGATGCAAAAATGGTGTGAAAGGAAAGGTCTCAAGAAGTCAAAAGTTTATCCACAGCTATTTGCATTGCACAGAAAAGCTGCAGCCTTGGAATAATCTATAATCTATGTTAATTTCTCAAATCAAAAACATCCCTGACTTCACTGAAATAATCTGAGTGAAATATGGCAGATTTTGCCCAAAATGCACATGAAAAAGGTTAATAACCTTTTATTTATGCTGTTCTGTGTGTCTGTGATGTTACCACGTGAAATACAACACCATCGGCCTAGAAGCTAGACAAGGTGACCATAACTTTTCTTTTATCTTGAGCTGTCTAGATTGTTTAATTCTAAACAATAAACAGAGCCATTAATGTTACTGTGGCAGGACTATCACCCAAGGTTTCATTAAACAGTGGTAGAAAATTAAGTGCTTGGAACTTCAGTAGGTATTAAGAAATACATCTGAAAATTTTAGTTTACTAGAAAGAGTATTCTTAATTGCAGTTAACAATAAGTAGATTTGGGTTTCTGCCACTTGCCATCTAAGGTGACAGTTGTCACTGAATCTAATCCCTATCTTTTTCCAGCTATCGGAGTGTTCAAAAGCAGTTACGTGGTTCTGCTGTAGACCTTTGCAGATACCTGGGCAAAATCTCTACCCTGATACAATCTTCTGTTTGTTTCCAGCTGATGTTAGTTTTATTTTGTTCCTAGTTTGATTGGTACAATGTGGTCAGCAAACAGGTTTTTCATTGTGCTTTTTTTGATATCTTCTCTCAGCATTCTCAGTTTGGAAATAAAGGACTACAAAATTCAGTCATGTACCAGATGTAAAATAAAGGAGCTTAACTGAACCACCTGATCCCCCACCAGTAGCTAAATATCAGTGTGCGGATCCTTCAGAGAATATTAACTTTAAAAAGTACCATTGATGTATTATTACCATACTTTCTCATGAAAATTTGTATGAAGTTTAGTGTAAAGAATTAAACCATAACTATAATAACTATATAGTTATATAACTGCAATAACTATATAGTTATATAACATAACTATAATTATGCAAATATATTGCAAGATATATCCCCAAATCAATACAAAAACATAACAATCTGTATAAAACACACTGTCATGGAAAAGAGTTAATTTAATTTTTGTTTCTTGATGGAAAGCACATATCTGTGTTGTTGGTTTTTTTTTTTTTTTGGCATATAATATGTCAGTTTCACTGTAAATAGAACATTTTATTAATCACTGCTCTGTCTTAGGAGTACCATGGACTTCTGCCGATGAGGTATTTGCATTTTTGGTGATGTACTGGAATTTCTACAGTGTTTTTGAGTATTTGTTTTACACAGGTGCTGCAGGTCTTGTTCCCACATTATCATACAAACAAAGAAAATGGACAGAGATCTACTTTAAATATCTCAAAATACAGCCAAGAGACAACAGCTGGGTACAGACACATGGTACCAGAAGGAAACAATGAGAAAATTAGAAACAGCAACTTAAGTAGTCATAAAACAAGTTATCTAAACATTTTTATGCTATTGCAGGCATCCTATCAAAAGAATTGTAATAGTCAGGGGGTTGCTCTTGTGACACCCAAAATTGGCATGGCAAACGGTTAAATGTTGGGCATCTTAATGTTTTGGTTGCAGCTCAACAGGTAAGACAATCATCATCAGAACAAACATGGTGCTGTGAAAGTGATGATGACCAATGATTGTCTTAAGGGGGGACAAAATACAGTATTTGAATGGGGGACAGTGTTTTGTGGTAAAACAAAGTGGGCAAATTACCACAGGTGGCAGACAGATTCTACAGATGTTTTCTGAAAGAAAGCAAGAGGTATATGCTAAGACAAGAAGGAAATGCACTTACTGATATGCAAGACAAGTACAGTGGGAAAAGAAGTGTAATTATCTCAGTTTCCTCATTAAACCCAGGAATGGAGAAAAATGCCACAGTAACCCTAATACACAACCTAGTTTACTTCCAGTGTATTAAATGCTGCAAGGAGATGATGACAAACTTCACCTTAAATGCTAACATAAGCTTTAGGAGTGGTCATCACTACAATTTCTGAGCCTTGCCTCATCTCTCTCTTCTTTTCCAAACCCTTGACCTGTTGGTTGTTAGGGAAATCAATGCCACATTCATGGCTTCACTCTAACACAACATAAAAATAAAACCACAGTAGCTTTTCCATTGGTCATTGCTTTAAAAAACGTCTAGACTGGATGTTGAAACATGACCTAGTCTGTCCTTCTCTCTCTGGCCTTATTTTAACAGTTATTAATGTTGCACATATAGATTGGTTTCTTGTTTTGCAAGGTTCTCCACAAAAATTGATTTTTATTTTTATATATATATATTTTTAAATCTTTGGTCTGGTTCACAAGTTAAGCAGAAAAGGTTTCAGTTTAATCCATTTGACTGCATGCCTGAATTGCATGCAAGTCAGCTCCCTGGCCATTAAGGCCATCTCCTATCAAAGTGCCAAACACAAGAGGTGGTTCAAGACTGTTCATATCCACTTGTTTTCCCTGGCTATCATCTAGCTTGTTTTACTGTTTTTTCCTGATCTTTGCATGATGTAGGGCACTGGCTTAAAAACTGTATAAAAAAGGCCCACATACAAACCTCTGTCAGCCCTAGTAAACAGTTCTGCAAAAGGGTAAGACAGCTTTTTTATGTGCACTAACTGTTTACAACACACCTTTCTCCTGTGTCCTTGGGAGAAACACTTATATGTACTTTCTTCACAGTCATTTCTAAGGTCTCACAACCAAACTGTGCCCATTTTCTAGCCTTGGTACGAAATCTGGGCAGACACATAAGCTGCACGCTGGGAGGGCGTTTGGAGGGTAGGAGCTGGTATGTTTGCTTTGGACTGTTCTCCTCTCCCACTCCTATGTCCTGCAGCAGCTGGGTCGTGATCTAATACAAACCACAACAGGTTTGTCCTCTAACACAGATGGTCATAAAGTCTAGGGTGAAATCTATTAAATGGTTTATGGCGAGTCATAGTCACAACAAAGGTCACCTCCCAGACAAAAAATACAGGCTATTTGCTGGCTGGCACAGGTTCGGTCCCAAATGACAGGTTAAAACATGCACCAGCATAAAATGAACATTGCTAAGAGAAACTCTGGTGACAATTGTTTTAACAAACTGAATTAACTTATCAGACAATTAAGGACACGATTAAGCACCAACAAATAGATACTTAAAATGTGACGTTTAGTTTCTCTTTGTACTGCAGAGAAATCTGTAGCTCTGTCTTCAAGCTGGAAAAAAAGATTAGCACACATTTTTAAAATGAGTGGATATGTGCAATCCTTGCACATATGTGTTCCACATAGGAAGTGAATTTATATAAAGTATTTTCCCTTTAGTTAATATATGGCAGTCTTTATGAAAAACTCTTCAGGTAAGAGTTTTACTTAAAGTCTGCTTTCTGTAGCACAATTTGTCTCTTTACTCACGATGGGACAAAACAACATCCACACCTAACTGGATAACAAGAGGAATGTCAACCAGGTTTCTAAACAAACAAAAAAAACCCACAAAACAATTCCCCTTCTTCTATGATGAATCTTCACTTAATTTATATCACAATAGCTAACACAGATACTGTGATACTTTGGCAAATCCAATTTATACAAGGCAAACCAAGTAAAATGCTGCCATAAACACTGAATATTCTTACTTAAGTATTTTCTTGACTATCTTACTGAAGATGATCACAGTCTATGGAACATTTTTCCATAAAATGTTCCACGTATTTATGTACAAATTCCTTCAAAAATGAAGACGTTTGTTTGCTGAAGTCACCATTATACAGTCTCTTTATAAATAAGCAGTTTCAACAGAGGAAATCACAGTTAACAGTGAATTATACTTTATTTAGTATTATCATACAGAAAGAAAATTTTAAAGCTTTATGATATATATACACAAGATTTTTTGACCTCAGAAACAGCATGTATCCCACATGCAGGTTTTTCTTCTTGTAGCCAGATATGAAAAGAAAAAAGAAGAAACAAACAAACAAACAAACAAAAACCAGAAAGGGTGACTGCTGACTAAATTTCTCTGTAATTTAGAGAGTTAACTGATGCAAGGCAAGAAGTTAGCTCAAATGAACTTTTAATGTTGCTCACAGGAGCGATATTAAAGACTAGGATGACATCATTTCCTATCATCTGAGAGCTCCAAAACACACTATACGCTAAAAAATAACTCTTGGCATCCATCTGTTTACGGACACAGGAACAAATTGTACAGAAACAGTAGCAACTACGGGTAAGAGCTGTTGCTTGTTAAACCAAAGTTCAGTGTTCTCGTTGGAACATGTGATTTCTTGCATCTGTGACCTATAAAAGCACAGTTCTTTGATCTGTTGTGCAAAACCCAGCAAAACTCACCTGGTACCTAAACTTTATAATGGTGCTCTCAGCTGTGCCATATCAGAACTCGGTGGTTTTTAACATTCAGAGACAGCTGTTTTACTTGCTAATGCACACACACACACACACACTTGTACTGATAGGACATATAAAATAAATGATTTGATGTTAATGGAAATTTGAGCACCTTGTTTGCCAATTTAATTTACCCACAGGTCTCTTCAAAGGCACTCAGATAAACCACAATACCAATTACCCATCCCACTGCCCTTACACAAGTAAAATGAAAACACTATACTTAACCATGAGGGCTGAACCTTAATTTCATCACTCATCAACACTGAATTGACTGTATCAAGAGACTGAAAGAACATCTTACCTGAATTGGATCTTGTGTCAGTCTCATGGGCCCAATTTGTACCTCTGTAGCCGAAGCCTGCTAAGTAAGAGTAATAGAGATTTTTTTTTCAGTCTGGTTCTTAACAAGGTAACATTTTGCAAGCAAGAATGAAAGATCAGACATAGCCAGTAAGACTCTCAAAGGAAGGCCAAATGACCAGCAGCCTTTATTTAGTTCCTCTTAAGTGGTTAAGTGTATCTTCAATGAACAGATTTTACCAAACTCACTATTTTGTCCTATTTTCCTCTAAGTTAAACATTGTAGGGCTTTAAATAGGGAAAAATCTAGACACCTCTTCCTTTCTCCTCTTTCCCCAGATCAGAGCACCTTCATTAAAAAGGATTTATATTTTGTTTAAGACTATGGAGAACTATTTTTTTTTGACCAAAAATTGCCTTACTCATTTCAATGTAAGCAGGCCTCCAAGGTCTTGTAACAGATATTTGATAATAATATTTTAGTTGTTTCGTTTAGAAAACCGAAACATTGGCTTTTCAGACAAGATAACTTTTTATGGATTATAGATTTAAAATGGTTTTCCAGAACTGTAGCTTTTAGTTTGTAGGAAAAAAAAAAACACCACAACAGCACATTGCTATCATGTGAGTGACGTCATTTTCAGAAGACTTGAGACCGCACAGTAATTTAAAGCTATGGCAAGAAAGTCAGCAAATATTGGCTGTAGCTGCTTTGTTGCCATATTTCCTAAGAGTTGGACTACCTTCATACCTTCTGTGTACTGATATATTTCAATACACTCCTCCTATACACAGCTGATTTGTTTCACTTCAGATTATTAATTAAAGACCGTTGTCAGGCAACTGAACAATACCTGCTCCCTCCCACAGATGTATGTACTTAAGGAAAAGTCTTTGAACCCTTAAAATATCACTCCCCTCACCCTACAGAGGATTACTTACAAGTTATCAGTCTCTGAAAGGGCAGATTTTCTGCTTTCCTGACACTAGCTACTCTACGAAACTGGCGTAGGTGAGTTAAAACAGTTGCTCTGCAGGTCATATATTGGAACAAAAACCTAATTGCAGGCACATTCCCAGGACTTCCCCAACTCCCAGGAATCCTGGACCCTTATTTCTGCACCATTCTGCTCTGCATTGCTTGTTAGTTCAAGCCCTTTACCCAGGTATTTCCTTGTTCTTCAGTTTATTATTTTTCTAAAGGACCACGGATAAACATTCAACATGGACGATGTTTCTTCCTCAGAGAATACAATAGCGTGTTAATACTTAACATTGCCTGCGTATGAGACAGTGGAATTACATACAGCTACAGCTGATATGTTGGACTTTCACTCATCACTGAGCACTGATTCTTCCGAGCTCAATGTACGTCAGAAGGCAGTAGCAGGCTGTACTCCAGAAAACTAAACCACAAAGCCTACCATGGTTTTCCAAAGCAAAAACTGCCTCCAATGTAAGTATAGTTAACCTCTCCCTTTCTCACACAAAAGCTTCATTTCCCACTTGATCTCCTGTCATATTGGAAGGGAACATTATGCAAGTAGGGGTTATCACAATATCGGCCATGAAGTAATGAATAAGGTTAGAGAAACAGAGTTCTCCCAAAACTCCCAACTGCTCTTTCTTCCCTCCAGAAATAAAATTTTAAAAATAGCACATTTACACTCCAGTGGTATTATATAGGAAACTTTTAAATATATAAATATATTTTTAATCTTGAATTACTTTGATTTAGATAAGTGTTTTTAAGTCATCTCACTTGAAGAATCTCTAGTAAGCAAAATAACAACAGGTACACAACGTGCGTGGGTCTGTATCACTTCAAAAGGTTCTTTTTTAAAATGCAGAGCTCCAACAGTTCCCAGATGTATTGATCAAGAGCCTGGGATTCTTCACAAAGGATGCTTAGGACACCAATGCAATATTTTTTTTTTAATCCATTTATTAATGCTACTTAGGAATTGACATTGTAAATTACTGTTTTCTGCTTTGCTACCACTTCAGGGGGCATCCAGCTTTCATTACTCAGTTTTGTCCAAGATGGAATAACTATGCCTAAGAGACAGGTCTATGCAGGCTAGTCTGTCTGACTCTTTTTAGGGATTTCTTTCCTTCACTTCTCTTAGCCTGAGTATTTAAAATAACAAAATAAAAATCCACACAACTGTGACTTGGGACTTCTCTCTGTGCTACATCCATGTTAGCATCATAAATAGAAAATACTTGGATGGACAGACCTGAAAATCAAGGAGTCCTATTTTTTTCTCCACCCCCACCCCAGTATTTTAGCATGTTCCTGTCTTTGCTGATGATAGGAAAGCTTCCCGAGGATTAGAAAATCTGAGATTCCCAATGTAGGTGAACTTGTCACAGTCCTGCTCCATGCAGATATGATTTACTTCCAACTGCTACCACACAGGGATGCAGAAATGGTGCTGCTCTATCAGAAAGATTGACATGTATAACCTTTAAGCCATTCCTTAAACCATGCATGGAAACCGAGGGGACCCTGAGATGAAGACTGGTAATGATCCTGAGCATAGGAAGGATTAATAAACCTTCACCTTAGATAGAGCAAAGAGTATGTCCTCCTTTCTGGACTTCCTTTTCTGAGTTCTGAGTTTTGTTCTACAAGCTCACTCAGTCCCCTAGATTTGTATGCCTGAATTGCTTTTGGTACAAACAACTGGCTCACTTTTCTCTTTCAAAATACAGCTAGAGGAGGCAGCAGGAATATGACATGAGTGCCTAGCCTTTGTAAAGTAGCACACCTCTCCTGGGCCTGAAGGAACTTATTTAACATCTTCCTAACTCCCAGAAGAGTCTGACCATGTGGATGTTGCATATTAGTGATTCCACAACCATACCTCTGCTCATTTCCTGGCTTAAGTGAGTATCTTATTGCTGATGATTTCCAATTTAAATAAATCTCTCATTATTTTATTGACTGGCAGGAAGGACTGCTAATAGACTTGCAACCTAAATCAATTAGCACAGAATTTCATGACAAACTTTTCTGGTAAAACACGTGGAGCCTGTTTCCAAAGAAGTCGGTGAAAAAAATCCCAATTTCAGTGAGCAGAGGAACAGACACAGGGTTGGAAGCAAAGAAATTATAAATAAGCTATCTCGGAATAACAAGAGCTTAAAAACAGTGAAGAAATTTTTGTTTTAACATTTTGAACAGTCCAATATTTTTTTCCAGTATCATTATAATTTCCTAGGTAATCTCCAGAGGAATCAGCTATTAATCAAAGAATTATATTAATCAAAGAATTAAAGAAAGTCAATGGTATTTTCTTAAATCCTTTCTTTTCATATAAATTAGTGATCATCAATTACCTTACTATCATAGCAGTACCATTAAGCAAAATGGACAGACCACTTTATTAAAGGTCCATCCTTTTATATCACCACTACATAAATCTTTACCCCTCATGTGACTGAAGACTTACAGACCCTGCAGTTTATGAATCATCAATAATTAAAAACACAACTACCGTAAAGATAATGACTAATTAGCACAGCAAAGTCTTCTTGAATAATTCTTTATTGTTCCAGAGAAACAGCAGCAGCTGGAGCCAGCCAAGCTGCGAAGCATTTTTGTTGGGAGTCCAGTCTCCTGGAAAGGCGCAGGACGTACTGCTTGAGATGCTCTATGGCATCACACAGACACTATGGGCTACTGACACTGTTTGTGTCCTGAAGGCTCCTTCCTCCTACCCACTACATCTCCTTCCACTTTTACTTACTGACAGTCATTATCAGCCACCGGACCTACTCGCATACTGATACACCCCTTCCCTTACATCTCATTTTCACACCTCTCTCCCTTCAGTTTCTAATGAGTTACT
>NC_139723.1:61875230-61940244 GCF_964211835.1 Anser anser | reverse complement strand
CCTTTTTTTGTTGTTTTTGTTTTTGTTTTTGTTTTTGTTTAGTTTTTGTTTTGTTTTGTTTTGTTTTTTTCTTCCTTTTTAGGAGGAGCCATGAAAAATGCTAGGGACTTCTACACTGGAAATGAAGAAAATAGAGGCTTTTGCCCTTTTCCTTAGATTAGAATTGTCTTAACCATTACGAAAAAGGTCCCACAGACTTGCCACCTCAGTATCAAAGTCACAGCTGTCTTAACTGCAACATCCATTTTTATCTCTAAAGGGCAGAGATAAAAATGCAGCCTCCAGAATATCTCATGCTCATTAACAGATCTTTAGATTTAAACCATGATATTGAATTTAGCCCAACAGCAGATGGAGAACATAAATCTTTCAATTTAGTCTGTATGAATGGACAGACTTTCTCATCACACAAGAAATGGATATAAATTTGATCTACTTCTGCACAACATTCCTCAGGAAAAACAGAACTCTTTTTAGAAAGAAAAACCTTGGAAAAGGCACAGTCTGTAATGCCAAAGGTATTTGCTTGGTCATTACTTCAAACGATAATCGGTAGACTGATCATAAACAATCCTTCCCAGTATAACATTTCAGGAATAATAAATGAACATTTTTCAACTAGTCACAAAACTCTACTGAAAAAATACCTGACCAGCTTCAATATTGAACCAAATAGTAATTCTGAACAGTTTTCAAAACACCTACTGCCATAAAACACTTAGTCTTACACAAGACAAACACAAAACCAGTATGGCTCTTGTATGAATCTGAATGGGAAGGTAAAACCTGAAGTACGTTGCTCGGTTTCAGACAAAATAATCTGAGTTAACCATGTACCTCTGACATTTTAAAAGCAAAGAAAAGGCCAGTCAGGTTTCAGGTCTGAATGGAATAAGCATACATATTTGTAAGTTGACTAAATAGTGCTAGGCAGTGTTCCTGGAATTTGGCCATCCTTTCAGTTGCTAGAATGTGCCTGGGCTAGAGACAACCAGCACTTTCTCAGACAACAGTGGCTCTGAACTAGCACAGATTCCTAAAAGGTAGTTTAGATGTAACTCTCCTGCTTTGACAGGTAAATGAATTCAACATCATGGACACAGTCCGCTCCATGACAGCTGACATCTATACTAAAGCATCATCATACTGAAGATGCTTTTATAGTGACCTTTTCCAAACAGATAGACCAGCTGCTTTAGCAGTGGCTGTCAAATTTGTTAAACTCAACAAAGTTTCTTTTTTAAGAGGCAATAAACTGTTGCTGATTAAAGGATTTTAGAGCTAGTTCCCCTCCTTCAGAGAGTGTTCAGCCATGTTTTGCACCAAGCCTTCTAGGCTCTTGCTACTACTCAGGAGCAAACACCAGTGAGCAAAAAGGCAATGGTGTGAACTTGAAACTGACAAGAAATAAATACAGTACATGCAGAAAATATACACTGTAAAAAGTCATCATTTAAGTGTAAAATGCATATACCCTACATGAGCTTGGGCAAGACGAAATGGCTTTAATCTCACTCAGTCTCACAAATGATGTGCTTCATATTAAAATAAATTGTTCCTAAAGAACAAGATACATGTTTATACAAATAAAACATATGTGTTCTGTTCCCTCAAAAGAAAGATAATACTACGAAAATTCATACAGTTTATTGCATATGCTGCTTTCTTCTGATGTCATAAATAGATAAAACATGAAAAAGTGCTGTTTTTTTTTTTCTTCCTAAAAATTTATTCTCATACTTTTGGTTTGTTTGATGCTCATTCCCAAACCTCTGACAGTACTGTTAGACATGAGGGTTGAAAGGCTATGCTGGCATAGGCTGCATCTGACTTCTTAGCATCATCTGGATGTTAAATTCAAAATTTCATTGCCACTTCAGTGACCAAGAATGTGAAAATACTGTCAAACTCTTCTGTTGGCATCTGGAAAGTATTAGAGAAAGGCTCTTCCCTTGCAGCACCAATATCTGGAAAATCCTTTGGGTGTAGGACTCTATATCACATATTTTGTTCTCATGGATGTAAGCCAAAGCCCACCAAATAATAAGGGCTACATTCTGGCATGTTATTCTTCCATCAGACAGGCTGATTTCATTCTCTGTCCTGCTCAAAACACTTCATCTTGTAAAGCCTCCTCCGTAAGTGGGTAATAAGCATAATTTGGTACACTTACAAAAAAATTTTTAATCCTTTAGATGATTCTTACCATCGTCTTACGAATTGTCACTCACTGTATTCATAGAAAAGACAAAAAATGAGTTTGTCAGTTCTTGAGGAAGCTGCTGTCCACAAATATCCAATTTGGTAGCTAAAAAGGAAAGAACTGGAAATACAGGTATCAGACTAAGACAAAAAGCTGTTTATAAACATAAAGTCCATTTTGACCTTCTATGGAACTTGTATTTGCGCACATGTAATGAAAACACAGAGTTCTGATGAACAATGGGAATGTATAGAAGAATATACAGCACACACACCCAGAAAAAAAAAAAAGCCAACAGCTGTAGACATAAAATCAGAATAATTAACAACAGATATGCTGTTATGCCCAAACATGTTGGGCAGCAGAAATGGAACTGCCAAAGAGATAGTTAGTTACTGATCTGGAAAATTTAAGTGCTTTTCTTTGCAATAAATATTTTGATTGGGTACATTTATACTGGGAGCTTCCATAAGCTTCCATATCTGCAGGTGCTTCTTAAATATGTAATTTTGACCTGGTTTTATTCTTTAATTTATCCAGTTTGAAAGACATACAAATTTGTTCTCCTTTCTTGACCATGGGATTTGCTTTTCTGGAGAAGCATCTTCACAAAAAGGTAAATATCTATTTTCCATCCAAAGCAAGAGTGTTTAGGATGCAGCAAATTGTGTCAAGCTTTTTTAACTTCTTGTTAGTTTACCCTCCTCCTGTTGGTACCACTGCCTGTCATCACCTAGTGATGCACACTGCCAATGTCATAAGAAGCAAACTGCACTCTGTGCCACAGTTAATCATGCCAAGAAGCATCCTAAAAAGTGGTAAATAGTAACTGGCATGGTAGCTTGTGGGACATATTTAGAGAATTGGAAGAATTTGCTGCTTTTATAGAACTGATTTCTCTTTTGTTTCTCTTCCTGGCTTATTCTACAATGGTTAGGACCTAGTCTTGGTCTCACCTGAAAAAACACTGCAAAAGTAGAACTGGAGAACAGACTGTACGACTGGATTCATCTAAGACAGGGACCCAACACAGAATGAATATATTTTAATTTAAAAAATCATAGTTTCACAGAAAGATTATATGAAAATAGTAGGTACACATAATGTTTAAAAACATCAGCTTCCCAACAGTTTTATTTTTTGTACCCATGGCAGAAATGCATTAAAGAATGGAAGATATTCTAACAGCTTGACAGGCTGCAAAAATCAATACCCTTCTTTCTGTACTCGGGAAATACTTAGCACAAATCCCACTAGAATATTAAATTCTCCAGAAAAATGAAAGATCTTGATCTCTTCTTCAGGACCTGGAAAAAAAAAAAAAAAAGAAAAGAAAAAAAAGCCCAGTAAAAATAACAGCAGTTACAATGTACTAAAACTAAAATTTTCTGAGTGAAAATTGTGTTGACTCTCTCACAGTCAAACAAACTAGGAGGGTGGTGAGATTTATTTATAAGATTATTACAAATATTAAATATAATTAAAATGTCCCTAGTTAGATTAATTCTCTAACGTGCACTTGGTTTTGGTCATCTTCATATGGAAGTGAATCCATAATTAAATCCATGGACCTTTTTCTCTCTAAAGACACATGCCTTTCCTCAGGTGGTCTTCATTTCTATCCGTATCCAAGCTAGACTCCAGTCAAATTTATAACACCATCAGAACCACGAACATACAACTAGGCCCACACAAATCTTCCTGGGATTAAGTTTTGTTTTTACAACAGTTCCTCATGTAACTCACAGGACTGGACAGCAGATGATAAGAATGGATTCAAAAGAAAGAGAAAACTTTTCATCACAACTGGTTAACATACAATTTTCTCTACTGGCTGCACATTAATATGTGAGTACCTTCTAGGAGCACTCCTTCATTACCTGACTTACCTCTTCCCTTCTGCATTATTAACAACACCCTTTTAAAGGAAAACCAGTCATCTGATATGCAACATGATACACAGACACCATGCTGTAAAGTGTCTTTGCAAGGCAAAATGTCTCTATATGTCTAGAGAAATTGAATGCAAGGACTGGCATTTTTTGGTACAAAACATTTCTCTAGCCAATCTAACAATAGAATACTATTTGTTTGCTCAGCAGTGTGCAAAAGGACAGCACTTGCAAAATAATGAATAATAAAACATGGGAACTATATAGTAAAACCTGAAATGCCAAGTGCATACTGGATGAGACTAGGAAAAATGCAAAGCATTATTCTTATCGCATAATAGACTATACAAAGGTGCAGGATATTGGAGCACTTCCCAGAACTGCAGGTCTGCATGTAGAGCTTCTCCACTTGTCAGGCCACATGGGAGCAAGACTCAGGCATGCATCACCTGTCAGATCTTTTCTGACTCATTCCCTTCCTCCACAGGAGTGGGACGAAGGAGGCCTGCGTGCAAGGGCTGGCTGGAAGAGAGCTGGACCTGCTTAACGAGCAGGTCATCAGGACCTCTGCCATTACACAGTGGCAGGAGTTGCAGGCACAGGTCAGGATGCTGAGATGCCAAGTACAGAGCACAGCACCTTCCATTGCGTGGTAAGAGAATATTTCTCTTCACCCAATATTCCAAAAATGTAACTATTGAACAAATCCAACTGTATAACCTAAGTCAGCCTTCCTGTAGACATTCCTTTTTCTGCATGAAGTGGCATCCTCAGAACTTTGCAATTTCTCAGTTTATTCCTCCCTGAAGTCTTGAGCCTCAGATTGATTCATGTTAACTTGGTGTTACCCCATGCCCTATAAAAATCCACTTAAAATCAACACAGGTAACATGACAAAGTCCAGCAAACAATATATTTACTTGGTAGAAATAAAAACAAAATACAACCTGTTATATTGTTTATAAGAAGTTCCCCCAAAATTACAATCTAGTCATTGAGAAAAGGAACATAACACAGAAAGGAGAAACATGTGCTTCTATCAAAACTGTAAAATCTTAAAGGCTTTTATATACTTTTTTGTCACTTTCTGTCTTCGGTAGTTTTTTGTTTGTTTGTATTGTATTGTATTGTTTTCTGGTATACTTGCTAGTTTGTTTTTTTTCAGCAGGTTGCCTAGTACTTAGCAGCTTTCTCCAATTGGTCAGGATACATTTTTATAGTGATACAGAAAAATCAGATGCTGAAAATGTTACTTTTAAGACTAGAAAGGAAGAACTAGCAAAAGCAATTATGCAGTTCAGCATTTACTCTGGACAAAATATGTAATCAAAAAAAAAGAAAAAAAAAAGAGAAATCTAGAGCAAAGAAAAAAGATGTGAACCTGTCAAAAACAGACTGTCAGACAAATCGAGAATAATTGATATGCAAGATAGAGTTTCATATCATCAGATAACAGGCCACCAGTAAGTATTATGATCAGAAAAGGAAGTAGTGTCCACTGGTACAAAATAAAGTAGGTTTCTCTTCTTCTGTAGGAATCTTTCCGCAAGAGTAAGAACAAGGATCAGTAAAATACATGATAGTTAAAATACATTTTCTTACCTTCAAAGAAGAAATATAATTTATATTGCAGTTCCTTTCTCTGTTAATCTGCAAGACGGTAAAAACTAGAAATTTAATTATGCAGGAGACAAATATTTTAGTCCTTGTCAGTAAGATGTTGGAATAATCAAATTTCCATGTCAAGCCATACTTATTCAAATATTTCAAATCTGGGGACTGGGTAAGCCTATTTTTATTTCAGAGATATCTGACAAATGAGCTGATCTAGTGTGTTTGAAAAATGCTTCATAAAAATTTAAAAAACAGGAAAAAAAAAAGAAAAAAAAACAGAGCCTGGTTTTTAAAATATGGACATGCCAAAAAAATTCTAAACCCAAACAGTAAACTTTAGGTCTAATTCTAAAAAAGCTATACAGCTATAGCATACTATATATGTAGTATGTCTGAAAATTAATACATACTAATGCATCTAAATGGTCTATCTATCTAAATGGTCTATCTAAATGGTGCACCTTGACAGGAGACACAAAGAAGAATCCTGGGAATGAGAGACCTGATATCCACATCATCAAAAAGATATGTTTGAATAGGTCAGAAGCAGGAATAGACTGCAGAAGACTGGATTACAATGGAAGCACTTTCATAGATAAATATTCATCTTGCTATTAGGCAAAATCCAACCCAAACCAACTAAAAATAGTGGACTAAAATAAACCTTCCAAGCATAGATCAATGTCATGCATAAATAAAGAAGTAAGCAAGGCTAATCGTGTTAGCTTCAAGTCCTACCAGCAATTCAACTCATGAGATTATTTTTTTTATGGATAAGATGAAAAAATTAAAATACATCCCTGCTCTTCCCCTTCCTGACACATAGATATTTTCAAGTTTTTAAAACGCATTTTGATATATGTCAGAATTTAATAAACTAAAAAACTTCATGCTTAATTTTAAGCATGTTAATACACTTATACGTTATAGTCTATATATTTGTAATAAATACATTCACACGCAGACATTTGAAAATAACTAAAGAAGGGTTTCTGCTAGATTTATAATCGGAGCGTGCTACCAATACTTTTACTACTGCAACTGAAAACACAAAGGAAAAGTAATTAAGAAATATTAGAGTCTCCAAAACTTAATGTGGATCTTAACTCTAGCAATTCCAATTGTATTTTCATCCTACCTCCACTTTGGTACCTCGCCAGTTATCATAGATATAATATATAATTATATATTATCATATATATAATATCCTGAGTCAAAAGGGACTCTAGCAATTCCAATTGTATTTTCATCCTACCTCCAATTTGGTACCTCGCCAGTTATCATAGATATAATATATAATTATATATTATCATATATATAATATCCTGAGTCAAAAGGGACCCACAAGGATCATCGAGTCCAACTCCTGGGTCCCCAGAGGACTATGCCTAAAGTCAGACCAGATGTCTGAGAGTGCTGTCCAAATGCTTCTTGAACTCTGGCAGCTCGGTGCCATGACCACAGCCCTGGGGAGCCTGTCCCAGTGCCCGACCACCCTCTGGGTGCAGAACCTTTCCCTAACCCCCAGCCTGACCCTCCCCTCTCCCAGCTCCATGCCGTTCCCTCGGGTCCTGTCGCTGTCCCCAGAGAGCAGAGCTCAGCGCCTGCCCCTCCGCTCCCCTCGTGAGGGAGCTGCAGGCCGCCATGAGGCCTCCCCTCAGCCTGCTCTGAACAAACCGAGGGGCCTCAGCCACTTCTCTCATATGTCTTCTCCTCTAGACCCTTCACCACGTTTGTTGCCCTCTCTCTTAGTTTTATATTCTTCTTGTACTGTGGTACCCCAATCTGCACACAGTGCTCGAGGTGAGGCCTCACCAGTGCAGAGTGGAGCCATGAAGCCTCTTATGCCCGACTGTACATATTATATATTTAGGGTTGCCCCATCCTAGGTGCAGGATCTGGCACTTGCTCTTGTTAAACTTCACGGGTGATGCTCTCATTTGTCAAGATCTCTCTGCAAGGCCTCTCTGCCCTCAAGGGGTAGAGCACCTCCCTCCCAGTTAACTTTCCTAAATTTCTACTGTCTCATGGTATTATGTTTTACTTCCTTTTCCTGCATCCTTACTGCTCATAATGCCTCATACTGCCTTCCACACATCTTTTTAAAATTAAAGTTATCACCTAATGTTAGTTAGAGAAGCACACTGTCAAGGACTACTTTGCTTTAAAGTACGAGTCAAAACTAAGTAAACAATATGTTGAAAAAGGCAGACATGACAAAATATAGCAGATTCCAGTCAAAGAACATATTTAAGTACCTGTATAAGTCTGATCCCTATTCACCACAGTTCTGGATATAACTTTAAGCATATATTTAAGTTAAATTGTCCCCAGCAGGATATAAGAATTCATTCCAATTCTTTCCAAAGTACTACTAAAAATTTCCATTACTATAATTTTTTCAAATTTCTATTTAAGACAGGTGATAAAAGGGGAGGAAGAGAATAACTTGATACATACAGCATGAGATGTGTTTTGTAATTACATACCCTCAGTATATTGTTTATTTTTTTCTTGTTAATGCAGTTGAATTCCTATCAGATAGAAGGTTGGTCACAGATAGGTATATGTGACATGCTAGAAAATAAACAAAAACTTCCTAAACATGCATTCAACAATTAATTTAATTGGTCCAGCCAGGAAATCATCAGTTAATTGTCTCCACACTCTGCAGAAGCTGACAACTGAGACCCAAGGAGAGACATTGCTTCCAACAGCTGATTGTAAGAAAGATATTAGACACTGGGTTGTAATGTTGATTTGACTGAAGAGTGACTTACAGTTTCATCCTAAACCCAACTGGAAACTAATTCCCACAAAACGTCATTACAACACTTCATTTCTCAACATTAATATTAGAGTTTTCTTTAGTTAACATTCAGTTATCATTTCCCTTCCACTAGAAAATGGAAAAATAAAAAGGTGCATTACAAGACTGTACAGTTTGTGGGTGGATTTCAAGCACCAGTAATATCCCAAGAAAGGCTGAAAGCAGCACTAGTCCCCTGGCTAGTGGAATTTTACTACACATTTTCTTATTTCACTTAAAGCAAGAAGAATCTTTTGGTGTGTTGACCACTTTTTTTTCCCTTCTTACCTCTTCCTTCACATCAGGAACATCAGAGTTACAGTGACAAAGAAACCTTTAGGAAGTACTGGATGTTACAGTTCAGGGAGTTAATAAATATCTCTCTGATGTTGTTGTGGAAGGTAGAAATGCCAACTAAGACTTCCATGAAACGTTCGCATATGTCAGTAATGAGAAGCAGAAATGACACCAACATACTATTCTCCTGCCCAGAATTCAGATGACAAGGTCTGTCAGTTACTATTGGGTATTTTCCTCAAATGCTGCCCATCATATTTATATTTTAACCAAGCCTGTACCTGTAAAGGAAGAAACTTCTAAATTCATTATTGATCTTCTCCAGCATCAGTTGAAGCTGTAACCATCCACTCTGAATATGGACCAAGACTTCAGACAAAAAAACACGCTGAATTTGCATGACCAAGAAATAAGCACTCGGTACTTCACCTTAACATCCATAATTGCCGGTGTCTTCTAGCAAACACAACATTTTCTCCCCTTACATTAACTTAAGAAGCAGAGGTTTAAAAGTGGCTGAAAGTGTCAGCATGGCTGCAGTTTCAGAAAATAGCCATAATTGACGTTTGCAATTTTTTATATACAACCTTTTAAGACAGAAAATTTGGTGCAGCCACTTGATATGGACACTGCCACAAGTGATATAATTCACATTTCAAAAGTCTCATTTTGATGTTCTTCTCCAGTTTTCCCCTGATAACGGATGGGCTGACTACTGGCACCTGTACCTCAACTTTCTCATTCTGGGCTGTCAATCAGAAACCTTATCTCACACACCTTTAATGACAAAAGACGGAACATGACCCTTTTCTCTCTGGAAAGGACCAAAGATTTACTGGATTAGAATAAAAGACGTTGTATGGCAAAATAAATAAATAAATAAATAAGATTTTTTAGGTGTACTGAAACACAAAATCAGTAGCATATTATAAATAAAAGTTCCTGGAGAAAAAAAAAAAAAAAAAAAAAAAAAAAAAAGACTGTATATTACAACAGAGATTAGCTCACACAGAGTTATGAGGAATATAGGGAACACATTGATGAAGTGAATTCCAGCCCCCATTATGTTTCAAGGGGTGTGTGTGTGTGTGTGTGTGTGTGCATTCACACACACACACGCAAGATTAATTTCTGAACAGGAAATGGCAGGGAGAGAAAACAGCTTTTGTTCCCTGAAGCTGGCTCCTGCTGCTGCAATCAGTGCAGGCTTTCATAACACACACAAGTATATACACACACTGCTGAGAGAAAAGCTTTTAGCATTCTGGTCTCTCCTTTTGATTTCCAACCAAAAATAAGTGAGAAATGGGGGGGAAGCAGAAAGAGAAATAAAGAAATGATTGGAGATTCAAATTAACATTTTATTTGCAATCCATACCGAATCATGTTTGTAATTCCAAAATATTGGCACATTGCCAAAATAAAAAAAAAATACACACAACAACAACAACAAACACACAAAAAAACACCGCTGCTTCTGACATGTTTTATGGATCAGACTTCATGTATTACACCACTAGGGAAGCAAAGACCATCCTGAATGCTAGCAGCTAACTAGAAATTTCAGAGTTTAAGTGGAATCCTTATTTACTCTAAAGTTGACATAATTTTTCTTATGGCCTTTTTCTCTCAGTGTAGGGGGAAGATAAGAGGACATCTGACAGTCTGGCTGTCAAAAGTGTATGTCCGGAAAGCTTATGTCCCTCAGTGCCATAGAATTTTCCAGCTGCCAACAGCAGCTCCACAGCACCTGTCACAGTTGGACCAGTACTTCCCCATCTGGACCCTAAGGTAAATGGAAACTTGGGTGGCCTGAGAATTGAGACAGGAGAATAAATGTCACACAAAGTCACCCTTTTTTCGCAGCTGATCAGAATGCAGACAGCAGTGCTGACTACCTAGGTCAGTATTGGTAAACTAAAATCTTAACTTTTGTATATGTGTAAGCTGGTATTTTTTGACAATACAGAATTTCCCAACTATTATACACCTGCTGCATTTTCTAATCTTAAGTGGATGTATGTTGTTATTTGTATGTTTTACACAGTTTTGTATTTACAGTAATTGTCACTTTATGGTACTGATTGAAACACTTAGATATGGTTTGTTGTTTTTTTTTTTTGAAATTTTGGGTATTTAAGGTTTTTCTTCACCACACAAATCTCAACCAGCAGCATCATTTTCCATTGTGCCAGAATCACAGGATCACAGAAAGGTTGAGGCTGGTAGGGACCTCTGGAGGCCATCTGGTCCAATCCCCTGCCCAAGCAGGGACACCCAGAGCTGGTTGCCCAGGACCACATCCAGGTGGCTTCTGAAGATCTCCAAGGACGGAGACTCCACAACCTCTCTAGGCAACCTTTTCCCATAGTCACCCATTGTCACGCGCACAGTACAGAAGTGCTTCCTGATATTTAGAGGGAACCTCCTGTGTTCCAGTTTGTGCCCATTGCGTCTTGTCCTTGTAAGAAGTGAAGTATTTAACTCTGCTGTAAATTTCATTATTAGCAGAGTAAACAAACATGAATTCTCTCTTATTTTATGTTGCTTGATTCCATGCAAAAAGTATTACAGGAGTAAAAGACTCTAAATCAAAGGATTGAGAATGCAGGTCTGTAATGTTTATGCAAACTTGATTTGAGTCTTTGTATGAAGATAAACAACTACATTCTTATTCTGCTGTTCCTCATATGGAATACCTATCTCATTCCACACTGAATAGCTTATGCTTGTTTAGCAATCATCTATTTGGCCTTATCTACTTTTTTCAATGCAAGACCCTAAATCTAATTCATATCATTCCATTCCAAACTTTGTCTGATGTCCATAACAGTATAATTTTTATATTTTTTTCATGTAGTTCCTACTTTGATATCAAAGTGTTTTGTGTAAATTAGGGTCCTAATTTGGCTACCCAAACATAGGTGCCTAGAGCAACACTGTAAAATATTTGAGATACCTGTACAAGACTGTTTACAGTACCTCAAATGCGTCTGCTCATGCAGATGATCTAAAGCTTATTTTCGTGATTCCCCACCCACTTTCTATGCTCCCCTGCAATATTAATTGTGAAGTACCCAATTCATGCAATAAATGAGACAGGTTCCTACAAACAACGGTCTCCATCTATTACACAATATCATCCCTTATCTGGAAAAAAAAAAAAAAAAAAAAAAAAGAAGGTGAGCCTGTAATTATAGGCTGTAGTACAGATTATCTGCAAAATGAAAATCTTTTTTTTTTTTTTTGCCATCTTTGAGATCTCCATTTTAGTATCTTTGAGAAAATTCAATACAGAAAATACACGCACAAACTAAGTTTTATTGAAAGAAAACTGAAAATCCCAAGTCCTACCATGCACTATTTTAGTGGCATTTTGTGAGTCATATCTGTAACTCTTAAACAGCATGCTCTCAGACTGGTTGTCATTCTCTTAGTGTCTTAGTGTTTTACAAATATTTGCTGAAAGCACACATTGAATCTTTCAACAGCATTTCAGAACACAGGTTTTCTTTAATGGATGTATATTTTCCAACATATTCCTGGACTTTTTGCATTGTTCCTTTCAGCATGTCCTTGTCCCAGTCCCCATTCATGAACTCCAGTCTGTTTGCTGTTCTCTTTATTTAATTTTCTTGGTACTCAGGGTCCTCCTGCCAGTACAAGTCTTCCCATCCAGCCATATTTCCTTCAGTTTCACCCAAGTCCCAGACTGCGATGTCATTTTTAGTTGCTTCTTTCACTTGCTCTCAGTCTCCATAATTAATTAAATCTAATTCCTTCATCTCTCACTGCTCATCCAATCTGCCCCTTAGCCCGTTAACTTTAATGAACGGTTTCTTAATTCTAGTCTTCTGCTTAGCAGTGCCCTTTTGTTGGGTCTCAGGACCACTCCCCCTGTCCAGGTTCGCCAGACAATGTCCCATACATTCTCTCTTCCATTCTAGTGAGGGTTTATGTCATGGCACTGTGGGCACTAATAAGGCTTAATTGCCCTGACCAGCCTCAGATGGGATCCTCACCAAGCACATGGGTCCAGAAGCTCCATTTCAGCTCAGTGCTTGTCCTTCAGTTCCTGACCACGTTGTTGTAGGAGTACTGCTCTCCAGAGCAGCCACAGTTGTGCCTGGCTACAGGTCCTGTTGATACAAACCAAAAAGACACTTTTTCTATATCTTTATTCTTAAGAATGGCTGACAATAAATGTAATACTGGAGTAAAACACCTGTTGGAAAAATTTCATGCCAAACAATATTAACGGATATGATAAGCAAGACTTATCATAGGGAATTTTGGGCAATTTTAATAATTGGAGAAACACTCTCAAATACTATACTGAAAGTCCTAAATGAATGGGAACTTCTTTACCAGAGGAGATAGTTCTCTATATATGGTGTATTTTACTACGTGCTTATCATATTCTGTTTGCTTGGTAAATACACACAAAACAGCACACAGTAGTACAAATTGATGTGTAACTTGGTTGACTGAAGAAAATGTTATGCTGCTATATCGTAGAGTTATAAGGAACAGGACTTACAGTTCAATATTTTGTATTATATTTTGTCGTACTATTTTTGTTGTGCTATTTTTGTTGTACTTTGTTCAAGCAACAAGCAATAGGACAAGAGCAAATAGCCTCAAGTTGCACCAAGGGAGGGTTATGTTGGATGTTAGAAAAAATTTTGTCACTGAAAGGGTTGTGAAGCATTAGGATAGGCTGCCCAGGAAAGTGGTTGCATTCATGCGTTCATTTGTGTTCATGTGCATAAAGGAATGAAATGAAAGCGTTTTTTAAAAAGGGAGCTTTGATATTCAAAATGTCAGCATTATTTATCTCTAGGACAGTAACAAACAGGAGGGTAAGCTTTGTATTTTTTTCTGGTATTTCTGGAACTGTATGTCAGGAAGATTCTCTTGCAATTTTCTCCAATTCCACATTTATGCAATGAAGGAATACTTTCAATGTCAAAGTTAATACAGCAGTCTCGAATATCCAGTACATACATATGCAGTCTTCCTTATTTTTTTTCTAAAATTTTAAGCTACAGAACTGAAAATGTAGTGCATGTAGAGTTTTCAAAGGCTCACATCCAAACCAATCTAAAATCAGAAGTTCATCTCAATGGGAGTTATGTGAGATTGACTTTTAACCTTCGCCTGCTAGTGTTTTGTTACATAAAGTGTACATATGCATGCTACAATGCTATATGCCAAGTCTATTACATTTCCACAGACAAAATGGTTGATCCACATAGCATGTGCATTTCACAGAATTTCCTCTTTGTCCAGGACCAAGCCTCATTAACTGCACAAGAAAGTAGTATGAAGTATTTCAGATCTATACTAGTATAAGATCATGCTCAGATGCTACACAACAGCGTAAGAAGATCTTTTTAATACTGCCTGTGTCCTCTTCCCTACTCATTACCATAATATAGAAGTTTACATTTCCTGTCTGAAACATATTTTCTAAGGGGATGTAAACCAACTTGTTCCCTTGTCTTTCATAAGTTATGTCCCCAGAACCACTAAATGAAGTCCCCCAGAACAAACTTCACCTGCTCACTGTGTAACACACTTTTTTTTTTCAACTCTAGATCTCTTCCATGTCACCCAAATACATACCAAGAATAGATGGTTTCAAGTTGCTATCTAATTTCTAATTAAACATATTTGTTATTACAGAAAAAGGAAGAACAGGCCAGATAATTACTGTGTCTGCTTCACAGTCAAATCATGCTGCAAATTAACTGCCTTCAAATCAAAGCTTACGTTTAAAAGGACACCATCAAAATATTTTGATAAAATAGTCTTTTCTCTTTTGTTACGGAATAAAGCTTTGAATACTGAAAATAGAAATCTTTTTCCTCACCAAATCTTTGTCTTTCCTCCATGGATGCACACTGCATGTGCATGTGCATTCCTCAGGAATAACAGCTTGCTAACAAGTATTCATTCTTTTTAGAAAACAACAGTAAACCTTTTATTTTGGTAATAAAAGAACAGGTGGATACTGTGGTTTGATTGTGCTTGTTTGTATAAAAAGAGCAACACTATGGCAACTTCCCATGTATGATTTTCAGAATCTTATTCTGTAGTAGCCAATATTCCTCAAGAGGAACTACAACACTAACCCCAAGGACACTCTGGTGCTTTGAAATAAACAGGCTACATGCCTTTGAAATCCAGCAAACTAGTAATGCAGGAAAAGGAAGCCCTGGGTGCTCTCCCAGCCAGCATCTTACCATCCAGCATCAGAACTCTTGAAACATGCTGCAATGATTTTTCCACTAAACCATGAGTATTTTCTCCTTTAGGGTTAAAAGAAGAAAAATAAATTAAAGCTGAATGGAACAACAGTGCATGAATTTACTCTCCAGTAGGTTATGGAGAAAGCAGCATACACAAAAGACCAAAACTCTGAAGACATCCAGCCATACTGCGTGAGCTTTGGAGCCTATTATAGCTCTGAGCCTGTTAACTGCAGAACACATCAGTATTACTTCAGCAAAAGAACCAAAATTTTGAAATGTACGTGACTGTCCCATTGAACTATTCTATCAAAATAACTTCCTCATTTCAAGTCAAATATATGAATGAGCTGGGGCCAAAATGCTAATCAGGTTAATCACACTTCTGGTGAAACTCATTCCGTCAATATTCTTCAATGGAACATACTTATCTTACATAGATACATAAAACACAAAACACCCTACCTTCTCTGAGGCTCTCCACAGTACACTCCACTTCTTTGAGAATTCTGTTAGCAGAAAGAGAATGAATTACTTCTTCTGCAGTTCTCTCAACTGCTGTGATCAGACAGGCTCAACTGACATCCATTTTTGAGAAGCTTCATCCCTCTACACAGAAAACACATTGGAAACCACATAGGGCTGCAGCTTTAATCTAATACCCTTTATTACTGTATTTATTATTTAACTTTAGTCTGTCAATAAGCTTATGATCTCACACTAGATTTATGATCTTCCCTGCTGAAATCAATGGGGTTAAAACTGTTCAAAACAGGTTTGATGTGGCAGAAAAAATACCAGGCTGCACAGAAACAACCTTTGAGATCATGAACCCCATTATCTCTGAGGTTACCATGGAAGGATATTTTTTTCTGACCTCTCTTCATGGCATGCAGATTAAGTTGGTGATCAAGAACACTAACGAGTTAATATATGAAGAGCTTTTCCAGATACAGTTTTGCAAAAATCTACTTCTGCTCATGGTTGCGTCTTTTTGTTTGTTTGTTGGGTTTGTTTTGTTTTGTTTAATTGGGGAAGTGAAATGCTTTCAGATTTTGCAGTGAAATTACCGTCACTGCAAAGGGAAGGCAAGCATATGTTTTGCCTGGACTGGCAAATCTTCATGACAATTTTGCAAGGCTGCTTAAAGATTTTTTCCCTCTCACACACACGCAATTACAGTATCACATGTAACTGGGAACAAAGACTACAGGGAACAGAGTTTAATGGACTGTGATTACTGTTCTGGAACAGATTGAACCTCTTTATAGCCTATGAGAAGAAGATGTGAACTGAATTCAAACAAAGAACTGATAATGGATTTTACTGAAAGCTACACAGTTAAAAAGACACTCTTGTAATTCACAGCCATGGAAGGTATCTTAAAGCAAAAAATAATTAAATAAATGTATTTAAAATAAGTAGGGGATGTATTACATGTAAAACAACAAGCTTACAAATTTAATCTTTATATAGTACTTGATTTTGAATGTAGGAATATCACTAATACTCTTCTATTTTAAATATTTTCTTTAAGAGTGATATGTTCTGTTGTGTTTTCTGTTTGTTTGTTTATTTGGTTTGATTTTGGTTGAATTAATACAGCAGCTTTCCCTTAATGTTGTTCATGGATTTCAATTCATGTTTCTATCTAAAGTAAATCCCTGAAGTCCCTGGCTACTACCAAAGCAAATCAAATCAACTGTACTTCAAACAAGGCTTTAAAAATAAAGCATATTCCGTGTCAGCAATTCTGTTTTGTTATCCTTCTTACTCCAAATCAACTATCCAGACATTTTCTTCTTCTCTCATCAGCAAGATGAGAGCAGGGTGATTTTTTCAGCTATCCATAATGTTCCTTCTTGACTTACTCACAGCATGGGGGAGGGAAGTGCCTCATCCCTGTATAAATACCTCCCTTTGTGACTATATACGTCATTCCTGATGTATTATCCTTGGTGGCTGCTTTTTTTAATCTGATATCTCTCCAAGTAGTGGAGGAGTAGGCTGCCTATTTATGAGTAAACAGCTTTTGAATTCTGCTCAGTAGATGAGAAAATCAATTGACAATATATTTACTGTAGTGCTATCTGCTTCAAATTCTACTTTTCACACAAGGAGGGTAACCCTATTCATAAATGAGAATACACCCTGTTAAATTTCTCACCAAGTGAGACTGAGGGATTAAAAACAATGAATAACAGTTGCTGTGTTACATTACCAACAGGACTGTGAGTTAACCCATAAAAGTCCACAATGTTTCTAACAAGCACTTTCTCATTTCTGAGACACATTTTCAAATACCTTTTCTCTAATGTCTGCCACAAGAATTGATGGAATATCACAACTGGGCTCAAAATTTACCCCCAGATAGGTGAATCTTCACTGTTCTCTTCACTGTATTAAAGAGGACTAGTTCTGCATATGAACAGTCATTTTCATACCTTGAAATGCCTTCTGCAAATATTTTAAAATAGGAATATCGGTTAGTTGTAATAAGCAAGCTCAAGCTGAAGTTTTTCCAGTAGGTATTTTTCCTCTAACACTGAATCCTCCCACCAGACGCCCACATTCTCCTAGTCTTTTGTGCTGCCCATATAACAGACATCTCCACCAGAAAGACTCAAACAATTACCTAATGGTGCAGAACTAGCACGACAGCCTTCACTGCTGTGCACCCCATTTCAATGAGGACGTGTTTTGTATGACTCAGAATGAGTCAGACTGAGGAAAGAGAACTGCAGTCCCAGAAATAATAAACAGCAGCTTACAATTTGGAAGAAAGATACTATGCTGCTTAATCATCACTGCCCCATAGCTAATTGCATTGCATATTATATTGCATACCTAATAGGACGTGTGTGTGGATGTATTAACATGCTTTTATTGAGCTCCACAAAAATTAATTGATGCCCTTTGTTGAAAATACCAAGCCCTAATCAATCATAAACTAGTATTGATATAAAGCTAGATGCATTAGCAAAAGAAAAAAAAAAAAAAAGACATTAAGTACTCCATTCCCATGCCTGTACTTCTGTCCCCACAAGACACACTGGTGCCTAGTTGTGGGAGGGGGCTTGTCACTTAGAAGGAAGCACAAAAACACTTCCAATTATTCATCACAAAGCCTAGGCATGATGAGCTGTGGGCATGATGCCCTCCAAAATGAAGAATGCTTATACAAACAATCCTTCCACAGAGTCAACCCCAAAGCTAACAGAATGCTCACTACTTTCAGAGGAAAAACAGCTGTCCTTCCACATCCCCCAAAGTACGTGTTATTGATACTTAATGAAGCCCGTCTCCTGGGTCTTCACAGTAAACCCACGCACATATTATGAGTCTTTTAACAGTTTCTGCCCTTGAGCATCTGCATGTGGTTGGGTAAAGCCCTTGGGAGAGCTAGGGAAAGGCACTAGCAGACTCCTAGCATTGAAGTGACCTCACATGGATCTTCCTGTAGAAGCACACAAATTACAAACAGGGTTATGCCAGGACTTGAACTCTAAACCATCATCACAGCTGCATAAGGCTCAACACACTCCCAAAACTGGGTCAAATTCACTTTCCAGGGGGGTGATGTCAAAATCCAGAGAAGTTACCACTCTGAAGGTGTTTTACCCTAGTCAAAGTTTCTACTAAGTTCTCCTGCTGATGAGTGCTACTGTCTCATTCATTGCAATGTATTGTTCAGACCCATACTCCCTTCTCTTGAGCACAGATTTCTGGCAGCTGCATGTAATCACAGGAAACCCTAGTCCATTTCTCCATAAAAACAAAAAAGGAATGATCCTTTCCTTGAAATACTATCAACATACATTATTTTTGGTAGAAAAATAAACAAATAAATAAATAAGTTATTTTGTATAATAGAAAATAACAATGAAAATACTGGATTCCCATATCATGATCCTTTTTTTCTCCCTAATCCTTCATTATTTATTTTCCAGTAAGATCTGCTTCCTTCTTACATTTATGTTGAGAGCTCTTCTTTTATTCCAATTTTTTCATAATGCCTCATATTTTCATATATTTTTGGAAAAATAAATAGTTTTTGTAGATCAGCTTTTAACTATCTGATATGAAAGGCAATTATCATCAGTGAAATCACCAATAAATCTGGTTCCTTCACTTTTAGGAAGAAGTCCAAGATCTATTGCACACAACCATAAATCCTTGAGATGTCCTGTACTGCACCATCTCCTGGTCAACTGCCTTTGTTTAAAAGACCTGAAGGCACTGCAGTACTCCCTAATTTTTGAAAAGAGGACTGCAGTCCCTGAGGCAGTGTCACAGTTTCCCTAAAAATCATTATTTTTATTTTCCATTTACTACCTAAGGCTGTGAACAAAATGCCAACACTTTACATACCAGCGCTGCAAATTCAGGAAGGGCTTCCCTGCAAGATTTCAGCTTTCTCCACATGTCAGGAGGAAGGTATGAACACATTTCTCTGTCAGCTATACTCCAAAAATTATTTAATGTCAGAAATTTAAATGTCAGCATTTTCTGGCTTCCAAAGGTGGAAGAAACTGAATATACAGGATAAATGATCTCAACAGTCAGCAGCTACAACTACATTTGTTTTATAATCTCTTCAGCAGCTTTCTGTTCCATCGAGGATGACTAACTACTGTGTTTTGCTTTCCTATCTAGCTACTATGCTGCTCTTCTTTACAAGATAAGAGCAAGGAGCTCTGGAATCTTCCCAGAGAGTGATAATGGCTCAGAGACCCTTTATGTTATATCACTAACCTCCAAGTCATTTTCTCCCTGTGGAAAATGGAAGAAACAGAGAGGATAATGAAAGAAATTGCAGCCAGTGTACACGTACCCTGACTTAATTTGTTCTTTTTTCCTGTCTTTCATCTTTCTGTCACGACACCCAAGCACCAGCTTTATTGTACTGACTTCCAACAGGGCAGACAGTGGCTTGGGGAGCACAGACGTGAACTGGCATCTTCTGCAGACCTCTGCACATTAGCTTCTCAGCTGAGAGCACACAACAGCCTTCACAGCACTAGTCTGCACTCAGTTAGATTCTGAGAAGCTAACTTAGGGAGAGAGACATTAAGGATAGTAAGAAAATGCAGACCTGGAAGGTTTAGGCCACTGGCCTGTCTGTACACACAGATCCCATTGAGCTTTCCTGACTCAACTTCTACTTGTAGTCTGGCTTCTACACAGCCTGTGAGCGTGATCTTGAAGACAACACTGAAACTGCCCTCAGGAAAGAGTCCAGACATGCCTACTGAAAAAGCATCTGTATTTGCATGTTTTACATTTTAAAATAATAAATTAATATAAGTCTAAACTGATTGTAGAATATAAATCTAAACCCTGATTATGGAATATTAAAGTGATCAAATGTACAAATTAACCGTAGACTTTTATGACCCAAATACTTGCAATACTTCTGTGAGTCCAGGCCCTGAGTTTCACAATAAATAATACAACGAGAACAAAGTTCATATTTTTTCTGTTTTAAATATAAGTTTCATAACTGGAGGGGAGCATTATCATCATACTTTTTTACTTAAGACATTTTCTTTACTTAAGACAATTCTCCCCAATGGCTTCTGAGTTGAGCCTTGACCTTGTGTGTGAATCTTTAGAAAGATGTCAATAGGAAAAATGATAATACTGTACACTATGCCCAGTGGCTGACCCATTAATAGGATCTATAAAGATATAAAACTTCCAAACTACTTTCCTTGTTATTTCTGATGGAATTCTCAGGAGTGCTCCCTGACTCTGGGATATAAGTAATAACCAGTTCATATTTCTGCAAAAAATTGTGCCATATACATTCATGCTGAGTAATTATTAATTTAATTCCATGAGTTTTTATATCAGACTATAATTGCCGGTTCATATTCAAGATTTAGTTTGTTTAACAGATTAAATATAGTTTAGATTGAGACAAACACTATGCCATTAGCTACATACAACAATGGGGGGAAAAGCAAGATTAAGACTGTCTAAATTTCAAGAATTACAATACAAAAGACATTATATATTAATGCTACTGTCACTCAGTAGATTGAATTCACAGGCAAAACTGCTGTGAAGTTATCAATTAACAAACAGGTTTGAAAATGCACATACTTGAAATTATGAGAAAAATATAACTCGGTGAGCCACAGCTCTAAAAAAGTTTAAAAATATAAAAATGAGGAAAAACACAGCTTACTCAAGGAAAGTGTACATCATATTTTATCTTTAGAAGCCTTGAAGTGAAAACCCTATTACATTATTCAAAGTAAATCTCCATGCTTTCTAAAATTCCAATTTACACAAAAGTTCTGTCTAAGCCTATGGGCCCAGTGTTCCACTTAAGATAAAAATAAGGGATACTTAAAGTTGTATATATACTTTATGGCTGTGAAATTATTAATTTCATCCACTAAGAGGATAACTAAATTAATTCTGTATGCCATGAGTAATATCAAAAACAATGTATCCTGGTGACTGTTGAGATACTGAAGAACAGAACAGTTCAGCTTCTTTTCAGTGGGCCTTCGTTAGACTAGAAGTTCTTTGGAACATGAAACACTTTTTCCTTACAGAAAAAGGTTAACAATATGGGTCTGTATGATATGTACTGTCCTAAATTTGCTATCATTCATATATAAAAATTTATTCTGAGATGATGAGGTCCAGAGAAGTGATCATTCCACTCTACCCAGCGCTGGCGAGGCCACACCTGGTGTCCTGTGTCCAGTTCTGGGCTCCCCAGAGAGACCTGGGTATACTGAAGAGAATCCAGCAGAGGGCCCCCAAGATGGTGAAGGGACTGGAGTACCTCTCCTAAGAGGACAGGAGGAGAGAGCTGGAACTGTTCAGTCTTGAGAAGAGGATGCTCAGGGGGAGCTCATCAGTGGCTATAAATAACTGAATGGAGTTTGAAAGAGGTCAGAGCCGGTCTGTTTCCAGTGGTGCCCAGTGCCAGGACAAGAGGCAATGGGCACAAACCAGAACACGGGACGTTCCCTCCAAACCTCAGGAAACACTTCTGTGCTGTGCAGGTGGCTGAGCGCTACCTGAGGTTGCCCAGAGATGTTGTGGAGTCTCTCTCCTTGGAGATCTTCAGAACACACCTGGACATGATCCTGGGCAGCCTGCTCTGGGTGTCCCCCTTAGGCAGAGGGGATTGGACCAGATGGCCTCCAGAGGTCCCTGCCAACCTCAGCCACTCTGTGATTCTGTGATGAATAACTGCCTATCCCAGAACACAACAGACTACCTTACTCCATTGTAATTACAGTTATTAAATAATGGCACTATAGCAGGAAACTGTGCTGCTATTCTACTATCTAATTTCACTATACACTAAAACACACTCAAAACAGCCAGTGTTACACTTCCAGGAGGCTGTGTTCAGGCCTATGTCCAACACAATATTACGTTGGTAACTGTCAGGAGACTTGATAGAGGCTGATTGCACCACAGTGCCTGGCATATTTATACCTGCTTTTCATAGAATCATAGAATCACTCAGGTTGGAAAAGACCTCTAAGATCATCTAGCCCGACCTTTAACCTAGTACTTACAAGCCCACCAATAAACCATGCTACTAAGTTCTACATCTACACTTTCCTTGAAGATCTCCAGGGATGGTGACTAAACCACTTTCATGGGCAACCTACTCCAATGCTGCACAACACTTTCAGTAAAGAAATTTTTTCTAATACACAACATTTAAGCCTTCTCTCAAATTCACTGAATGAACAAAACTTAAAGGATCAGATTAGGATGATTTTTATCAAGTTAAGGAATAGGTTAGTATCTTATTAAGTGAGATGGTATCATAACAGAAAAAAAATCTAGCCTATTTTCCAATTTCACTTAAAGACTTTCAAAATTTTAGATTATATTTTAGTTAACTCCAATTTCTAGTCTTTTAAATTGCAATCAACATTATACTAACGCTAACTGCCAAATTAAAAGGCCTTCCTTTGTCTGTTTTCTGCTAAATAGTAGTTACTGTCTCCTAATCCTCTTAACTTCCATTCTCATGCTTGCAAGGCAATTTCATTCTCCAGTTTGAGGGAGAGAGGCAAATACACAGCTTGTAGGGTTGGCCTTCTCCTTTAATAGCCCAATGCAGCAACACACGAAACAGGAATTCAAGCCTATTTCTCTGTCTCAGGCCATTGTGGACAAAGCTCACAGTTCAACTCTGCTGAAACAAGCTTATTTATATCTCAGGTGGTAAGCATGTGGGAAACTGACTGCTGAAGAAGAATCAGCTGTTGTCATAACTGTCCCAGGAGCCACAGGAAGCTCACTGGATATGCAAAGGTCTACAAGACCTTGAAGGAACACCTACAAGTTACAGCGGTTCAGCTCCAGAATTTTATGTATATTTTGCCTTCTACAAGTTTCCCTTAGTAACGAATACCTACCCTGTAATCTGCATTTAAACTTTATGATCAGAAAGGACTGTTGCTATTTTTTGTTCTCACATTATATACATATACTGGCTATAAAACTGTAATTTTTAAAGCCTGCAACAAGACCCACCATTTATTATATTAACTCAGGTATTTCTTCAAAGAATCAGCACTCACCTCATGTATCTATCCAATGTTAAAAACACGTAGAGAATTCAAAATGTGTATATCAAAATATTTCTCTGTTGATTTTAGGTACACTGTTGCCTTCTAGCTACCCTTTTATTTCTTCCAAATTTTGTAATTTTCAAACTACATTGAAGATTATGTATATACCCATGAATTAAACAACATCCAGGAACATGACTGAACACCAGAACATACTTGTCTTACAGGAAAATTCTTAACATTTTTCCCTAAAATTGTTTTGTCATGTTCCTCTCCCAAAGAATTCACAAGCATAATTTGGGAGGTACACTGTTCATGGAACTGTTCCTAAAAGGCCCAACACAACCACTCCATTTTTTGAAGCTAAGAGAGTTTGCTAACAAGATGCAGGCCATTATCTGCTAGTTAGCTCCAGTGCCTGGGAGAGGTTTTAATTTACCAGTATTGACATAGCCTTAACTTACCACAGTTGTGCTAAAGATTCTTATATTGATAGGTACAGGTATCAACTGACTGTTCATTTGCTGGGCAGCATTATTTGAGCAGTTGTTGAAGACATTATTACCGGGTTGGATACAGTGAGAGCCTGCATGGCTCAAGAGGGGTACTGAGCATTCCAAATTCCAAGAGAAAAATTCTAATTGCCACATTTTTAGGTGCTTATATATTAATTATTTTGGAAGAAGATATAACACAAATCAAGGGATACATATTTGTGCAAACATTATTAAATCTAATGGAGACTTCATGTTGCTATCATAGATGGGGAAGAGCATGTTACAGTGTTTAAGTAGTACATCTGCAACACAACATAGCTGAAATATCCGAAATATGAAAATATGAAATATATGAAATATGAAAAAACAAATTTGAATGCATCTTAATAATAAACGTTATGTAAAGGGGAAAGGGGAAGATAGGTGAGATCAGATAAAAGGGTAAAAATATTTTTCACTTAATATGAATGTTGAAATGTATGTAACATCAAGACAAAAAAAAAAAAAAAAAGAATACCGTAATTGTAGTATGCCTGAGAAGTATAGGAATTATAACACTACTGTCTGCTGGGAGAATCTGTATCAGAATATTCTGGAGACACTGTGGGACTAAAGACTCTCCTAAATGTAAAATTAACCATGTAAGAACGTTCTGTTAAGGTAAGCTACTAGTAGACATTACTGAAAATAAAATTAAAAAAAAATAAAATTCTTTTGGAAGATGTACTATAGCAAACAATCAATTACTGAGTCAAAAAAATAACCCTTGATCTTTTCTAAAGCTTTAGAAATGTGGAGTTCTATTTGTAATTTAAAAAGAGCAGAATAGTTAATGCCTCTCAAAGTCACTGATTAAGAACCCACATATCTTGTACCTTCCCCAACCATGAGCAGAGTTAGACATTTGCTTGATTTCTCAAAGCTGTCATTTCAAATCTACCATTTATCATTCTGTTGAGCTGCTGGACTCGTGTTCATGATCTGAATGTAGAATGAGCAAATAAAAAGTCATACAGATGAAAAAGTGTGTTGGATTTGATTACCTGTTATGAATAATGATTATCTAATAAATAGGGTACTTTGCTGCACATCGTAGTATACTTTCTAAAAAGATTTCAAAGTGCTTTACAAACATATTAGGATATCAAGGAAAAAACAGACCTCCTTAAACCCAATTATTTCTTCTGTCAGGAACTGTAAATATGTCTTATTAATATTGGTATGGATAGGCAGCACTATTTCAGGAAATCCTGATTTTCTGTGCTGAAAAAAGTGAAAGTTCCCTGCCTAATTTTAGAAACAGATTTGGCCTTTATGATTTATAGAGAAGTGAAGAGTCCATATCACTGAAGAGCTGGCCAAAACCTCCATCACTATTTAAATAACAAGCTATAAACATTTTATTATACTATATTAAAATTTCATTTAATAATAATAATAATAACCTATAAATATTTTTATATTTAATATAATATTATCCCTTAGATAAAAAGAGTAAAGCACGCTACAGAGCTGACCTGATACCCCACCTGCATCTCAGTATACAGAAATACAAACAGGTATAGAAAACCTCAGTGTCTAGACTTGAAAAGTATTTGCCACATAATATGGGGGATTATAATACTTAAGCATTCTGCCATGATGCTATGCTACATCTAAGTTGTCAGAAAAAAATAAGAAGAAAATACTATTTCAATAGAAATTAAAATTTTCTTAAAGGGTTGCTAAGGCCACCAGCTAGAATTAATGAGTCTTTATGCAATCTACTTAATATCACATTCCAGTTGCTCCCTTCAGAAGCAAAGAAAAATGTTCTTTTCAAGACACACCACTATCTTTGTCAGAGATAACAAAAAAATGATAAAATCATAGCACAAGACAACATGAAGAAAAAAAATAGATACAATCTCGCAAATAATAACTCTTAATGACTAAAAATTAACCATTTAAGAATTGCACAAATGTTTAAAAAATTAACTATTTCAGAATTGCACGAACTCTGCCTAACACAGTGTCTTATTTCCTCAATGCTAAAAATCTCACCACAGATCACAGTCTTGGCTGAAGTTGTACAGTTACCATACAAGCTTTTTAATAAAGCTCTTTAAGATCAAAATTAATCCAGAGAATCTCAAATGGGGGTTGTAAAGCTTTATTTCAATTTAGACCTGTCAGAACATTTTGAAAATTAAAGCTTATGAAATCCATACAAACTCCTGAAGCAAAAATATTGTTATATCTTGAAGTTGAAACATATCTTAACTATGTCATCTAATTAAAGCAAATTTGATTCCAAATCAATTAGCTCCTTTATTTCCAATGTTTTAATCATGACTTTGCTTTTGAAGAATTTATTAATAATAAAACTCTAGAATGTGGCACTTCGTGTAGAATCTCACAGGAAATGTTCTTGGTGCATTATTAATTACCATCAGTAATGCTTATTCTATTTCACTGAAGAACTATAATGAATGAACTATGACTGTTCTTTCCTTCATCAGGTTTCTTAACAAAGCTCCTACTTTTAGAAGGATTCTCCCTGAAATCCCATGAGAACTACTATAAGTTAACTGATAAGAAGCTAAGACCTTTACTTGTTATTTTCTTTGTATCTACAGACAAAATTTTGAACAGTTCACTTGCAGGCATTTTGCAGACTGCCAAGATCTCTATTATTATTATTATTATTATTATTATTATTATTATTATTATTATTATTATTATTATTAAAATATAATAAAAATATATAATAATAAAAATAAAAAATAATAAAATAATTAAAATAATAATAATAATAATAATAATAATAATAATAATAATAATAATAATAATAATAATAATAAACAACTTATATATCACCTATTTTTTAACTTTGCTTTTACTCCAGACCAAAACCTAGTCCTTTCTCTTGTACGGTGCTGTACTCCACAGTTGTACTTACAGCTCAGCAGAATTAGCATCATACTGGCCTCTGGAAAACAGCACACATTATTGCAGTTCACGCATTTTTTTACCAAAATCAGGATTGAAGCAATTACATTGTATTAATTTATTGGCAAGTGTTTAACCAGTAATCTATGAGCTATATATTCAAGATTCAGCAATACCGGTAAACCATGATATTAGATGCACACAAAAAGCTAATCAATACATACCAAAGTCTGAAACAACTTCCTATAGCAATCTCCCCAGAAGGTCTAATCACATGTGTGCATGGTTACATGAACGTCTTTTCTCACAGGGCCTCTGAGCAGTTACAGTCAAACACCCTTCTTCAGCAAGTGTTGGTTCCCCTCCTCGCACACCTTCTGCTAGAGGTGTGGGTGCTCTAGATTTTCACTTACCTGAACAGCACAGCACAACTGAAAGAATCACACACAAGTGCAAAAGCACCCCATGAGTTCATAGTTGCACATCCTGAGTATGGGTACATACTGTTGCAGCTTGTATAGACAGTTTGCTAGATGGATGCAGACAACTCACAGCGTTCAACAGGGAGGATCCGTCTTCTTGCTTTCGCAGAGCTTTTAATGCCAGAAGAAAACTTCCCACTATATCAAACCAGATTCAGACTACTGCAAATGCAGTCCAAGATCTCTTCACAATCCCTGGAAATTTTCACACTTATGTTATGCTTCTTTCCAGACTGACTCCCTCTTTGTTTCAAGTCAATAAATGCAACTATGATTCTGTTAAGTATAAAAAAGCCATCAGTACTGATGTCCTGACTTAATGTACTCTTGAAGAAAAGATCATGAATATTTTGTTTCCTGAGCTTGAACCTGAAAAAGAAGCTTCTTTTCTCCCCATTCATTCACCTTTTTCTGCAGAACAGGACACTAAAGGCATATTTACTTCTACACCATTGCAAAGAATGGAGTACTTCTCACCTAGTTTCAGATGTCTACATCTGAACTAGTCACTGGAGTCCTGTAACAGGTTTCAGTTTTCCAACTCAAGATGAAACAAATCACACTTTAAACATGCATGTTTCTCTCCACTGACAAGAAAGGGAGTTTTGAGCTCTGGCTCAAATGTAAGTCTGAGTTGTGTAACTAAATTTGAGCAAGAAGAATCTCATCCCAAATGCTCCAGTGTCTCCTAGGTGGGCATGGAGTACACTGTATCCCATTTTCGTTGTTTCTGCGTTTGCCTTTTTTATTTTACTTGTTTAAATGGAGAGGTTGTTTGGTTGCTTTGGATTCTGTCTTTGGCCAAACTAAAACAGTCATATTTTTTAAGGTTTGATTGTCCTCTACTATATCTCATTCTCCACTTTTTCCTCTTCTGCCCCTAGCAGCCATGCATTCAAGTTACACTATATCCCAAAAACAGACTTATACCAATACTGTACAAGTCAGAAACATTATTGAAACTAATTTCTCTATTTCAACACGGGAAGAATCACTAAACAAAAGAGCTTGCCCATTTGAGGCATTTTTTAATGGTCTGTTTATACTGTAGTCTCTAAACCACTAATTACTGTGCATATTTTTGCAAAGAATCTTGATATGTACTTTTGTGTAGGTTTGCCTGCTGAAAAAGTCATTTTTGAATAACTTCAAGTATTGATTAATTATGAAATGGAAAGAAAGCTGGGAGAATTTAAATGGCTGCCTACAGATGGGCAGTATCTCCAATTCACATAGAGCAAAAAAGAAATTTCCACATGTTAAAATCACAATAGGTTTGATGAGTTTGATCTTGATGGTAGAGAACGTTAATATTGTTAAAGGTGTTGTAAATTATCGTAAATATTCATATTAATAGGTATATGTAATTCAACATAAGCCGTTCAACTTCAGCTGAATGTTAATATCCATATGTTACTTCTGTCTTCCTGCATCACACCAAATATGAAACTGCAGGGCAGGTAATGTTAGCTACTTTTAAGTATGCTCACACGTTCAGAAAAATCTGTTAAAATGAATATCACATCGAAGAGCTGCTTTTCCCTCGCAACTCTCCATATAATATCACAATACCATCAAAGCAAACAGTTCTTTGTGTTCCTTTGTTAATTTGCTTTGCGCTCCTTTATCTTGCTGCCTCCTAAAAGAAGTGGTGATAGAAAAGATGTCTCCAGAAAGCCCAAGGATTTGTTCTTGACAAGCACCCGTTGCTCCCAGTCCCCCGTGGCAGCATTTCATTGTTTCATTGGCAGCACTGGGGTCTTGTTCATCTTTCTTGAGTAATTCCACAGTTTAGTTCTGTGAGTTGCCATTTGTGGTCGTCAGCATGTTTGGGGCTGGAACACTGTTTTCTCCTTCTCTGAAAAGCTCTTTGAGAGGAAGGAGGGCTGTGGGGAAACCGGGAGCACTCTGCATGCTGGGGAGTCATTTCTCCCCGTGCTGAGGTTGACACAAAACTTCCCAATCTCCTCAACCTTTCCCTTTCGGCCTTCCAACAGGCCCCTGACTCCGAGTGCCTGCAGCTGCAGGTTCCCTCCCAGCGCAGGTCTGTGTTTCAGTGCATGGGGCGTTTCTGGATGCGTCTCCTACAAGAGTCGGGAGCGTGAGTGTGCAAAAGTAGCGCCGTCCCCTGGGCTTTTGCTTTTAATCAGTCCCAGTTTGTTTCTGGCAGTCAGGTTTGTAACCAGGAGGTAGCCAAGCCCACTGGGAAGAAGTTGGTCTAAAGTGAGCTGTGATGGCCAGCCCTGGCAAGGCTGGTGCGTGGGAGAAATGTGCAGCAAAGCTATGAGAGGCGCTTAATTTCCCAGGTAGAAAGCATGGTTCTCTTTGATTTACAGCAGCGGGGCAGCCCCCCCAGCGGCTGCACGTTGGGTGCGGAGCGCATGTCAGGAAGGGGAATTCCCTCAAGCAGTTCCATCAGAGCAGATGAGGTTTTTGTGTTAAATGTTGTTCCTTTCTTGTACACATGTGGTCCCTTGGTGAAAGAGGGAACAAACTGGTTTCCAGACCCATGCCTGCAGACTCTGGTCTTAGATTAGGACACTTAATCTGCTTTGAAATTCTCTTGATGCCAGCGTCCGAAGAAGTGGAGGCTGGTGCACTCGCTCCTTCTGCGAAAGGCAAAGCCCCACAAGTTTTCCCCAAGAAGGGCAGGAAAAAGTAGCCGATGAGGTTGTGTATCAGAACGTTTATTTAAGGAACGTTTGAGAGAGACGTGGGGTGGGGTGAGGTGGCGGAGAGGCGTGCCGAGCTCTCAATGTCCAAAGGCGCGGAGCCCGTTGGTGTGCTTGTAGGACCGGACCATGGCAGGGTAGAGACGGGGTCCTTGTGTGCTTTCTTCTCCTTCAGTGGCTGTGGTTGTAGAAAGGTGCGCCAGCCTTCAGGTCAGTGGCCGCAGAGGGAGAGGGCAGAGGAGGGAAAGGACAGCGGCAGACCTTGCTCTGCTCTGGGCTTTGTGATGGGGTAAGAAAGGAAAATGATCAAAAAGAGCAGCCCCAGCCCATGGCCGGGGCAGCCCCTGCACCCCTGAGCAAGGCTCTCCCAGCCTCACTCCAAGGCCGTCCATCTCACGTCTCCCTGGCGGCCAGGAGATGCCCATCATAACCCAACCGTGTCGTCTTCTGGTATGGTGTGAGACGATGGTGGGGAATGGGTTGGGGCTGTCTTATCTGTCCTGTAGAGCGTTGGCAGTTCTTCCTGCCAGCTGAGTTCTCAAGGGGAGAGAGGCCAGGAGTGATCCGTGGTCTGGTCCCATCGCTGTCTGAGTCTGGCTTTAATAAGAGAAGGAACAAACCGCGCAGCATCCTCCTGTGACCACAGGCTGCCCCAGCCTCTCTGCCCAAGGGTCTCCAGTGTCTCACCACGTCCGTCCGTCTCCCGTCATCCTGATGGAGCGGTCCGTGCCTTCCTGCCCGATCGTGTCACCTTCCTGCTTGCTGTGGACCCTGGTGGGTGTGGTTGGGGCGATCTTACCTGTCCTGTAGAGCGTTGGCAGCTCTTCCTTCCAGCTGAGTGGTCAAGAGCAGCGAGGCCAGGATTGTGCCGTGGTCTGGTCCCATTATTGTGTGTTTCTGGCTGAAAGAGAAGAAGCACCAAACGGAGCAGCACCCCCCTGTGACCACGGGCAGCCCCTGCCTCTCTGCCCAAGAGTCTCTAGCGTCTCACCGAGGCTGTCCGTGTCCCGTCGTCCTGATGGAGCGGTCACTGCCGTCCTGGCCCGAGCGTCTCACCTGTCTGTTTGCTGTGGACCGTGGTGGGTGTGGGTTGGGGTGATCTTACCTGTCCTGTAGAGCATTAGCAGCTCTTCCTTCCAGCTGAGTGGTCGAGGGCAGTGAGGCCAGGATCGTGCCATGGTCTGGTCCCATCGCTGTGTGTGTTTCCAGCTGTAAGAGAGGAAGCCAAAAGAGAGCAGCCTTCCCCTGTGGCCAGGAGCAGACCATGCCTCCCAGCCTAAGGCTCTCCCAGCCTGACATTAATGCCGTCCATCCTGTGTCTCCTGACAGCCAAGAGTCAGCTGTGTTGGGCCAAGCCATCACCGCCCGGCCGGCAGTGAGACCATGGTGGGGAATGGGATGGGGCTGTCTTATCTGTCCTGTAGAGTGCTGGCATCTTTTCGAGCTGAGTTGTCAAGGGGAGAGAGGTCAGGAGTGTGCTGTGGTCTGGTCCCATCGCTGCATGATTCTGGCTGAAAGAGAAGAAGCACCAAACGGAGCAGCATCCCCCTGTGACCACGGGCAGCCCCTGCCTCTCTGCCCAAGAGTCTCTAGCGTCTCACCGAGGCTGTCCGTGTCCCGTCGTCCTGATGGAGCGGTCACTGCCGTCCTGGCCTGAGCGTGTCACCTGTCTGCTTGCTATGAGATCATGGTAGGGTGCGGGTTGGGGTGATGTTACCTGTCCTGTAGAGCGTGGGCTATTGTCCGGCACAGTGCTGGAAAGGAGTGGCCAGGTGTGTGCCGTGGTTTGGTTCGGTCAGTGTCCTGTAGGGTGCTGAAAGCCGTTTGAGGTGAGGGCCTGAGGAGAGAGGAGAGACGAGCTGAGTTCCTCTGGCTGAGTGTGTGTCCAGAGCTGAGGCTGGAGCAGCAGGAGCAGGCAGCTGAGCAGCCTCCCTGTCAGCACAGGCAGCCGTCTCAGGCCTGCGTGGCCGTTGGGGCCAGTGTTCCGGGGCCGAGGCCGTCCGCGCCCCTTTGTGACAGGGGGCACCCCCTGCCTGCTGTGACATGGGCAGTGCATCACTGCGGGGTGGCAGCAGGTGATACGGAGCCCAGGCCTGGGCCGGGTGGTGGAAAAGGCGCCCAGGGGTGTGTGCAGGGCTGCAGGGCCGTGCCAGCAGGCTGTGGGAGCGTGCTGGGGTCCGGGTGGGGCTGTGCTGCCTGCCCTGCAGAGCTCTGAGAGCTCCCCGCCGAGGGGGAGAGGCCAGGAGCGTGTCCCGGTTCCGTCCCATCGCTGCCTGTGCGTGCGGCTGGAAGAGGAGAGGCAAGCAGAGAGGAGCCCCCCGGCTGCCCCCCATCGCCGCGCAGGGGGACACGTCTGTTCCTGCCCACCGTGGAAGCACGAAGGAAGAACTAAGTGAATAATAAACATGGAAAAGCCCAAAGCCCCGGATTGTGATTCTGGGGAGGGGAATCGAGTAGCTGTAGCAGAAATTGCTTTGAAATGAACTTTATTTCAGCTAAAGAGTAAAGTTGAGGAAAAACTAAGAAATCCCAAAACTCTACTACAAATAAAAGCAGCTGAAGTGGTGTCAATTTTATACATCATTTACAGGGACACTTCCCTCAACAGAAAGGATACTCCTAAAGGAAACTGAAGGACATCGTTAAGATCAGTCTGACCTCTAGTCTTGGTGTGACCAAAATCAGTCCAATTCTGGTCAGAATTCTGCCTGACGTCATGCAGAGGGGCTCTGCTGAAGCCAGCGGAGCTCCCCATGCAGTGGGTCCCCAGCCCCAGCGACAGACTTCAGTGACCCTTGTTGGTCGCTTACCAGGACAAAGTGGCATTTGGCTTCGTTTGACCATAAGTGAATGCACGGAGCTTGCAGAGCAGCTTCCATGTTGCTGCATGAGCACATCAGGCCGTTGGGAAGTTCAGCCCGCGTTCTTGCGGAGAGCCAGGTTAGAATAAAGCAGGCAATTGTAATGGGAATGAGGGAACACTGCCTGGATGGCCTGCTGCCTCCCCACAAGAAAGAGAAGGCATTTCTATACAGAGCATTTTCTCCTCCTTTCCCTACCCACAAATACCGAACGTGTAAGAGTAAGTCAGAGGTTTCTTCCCCAGGAAAAAGACGGGGAAAGTGTGCTGAAGGGCACGGCACGTTGCAGAGAACAGTGACCCATCTGGAGGCGAGAGAGGCTGCAGCGCACAGTGGGAGGCACACCAGAGGCTGTCCCACCTGGCACCGAGTCCCCCTGAACAAAACTGCTGTCAGGGACGTTGCAGCTCTCTGCAGGGATGCTCCCAGCTGCGCCAGCCTGGGGTTTGCTCTGCCTTTGCCCCTCAGGGTGCAGCAGGCTGTGGTTTGCCATGTTCTTTGGCTTTTTCTCTGGAAAAAGGCATTCCTGGCCTGGCCGTGGCTGGAGAAGCAGAAATCGTACTTTATCGGAGTGTTGCCCAAGCAGAGATGACTGGAGACGTTTTTGCGTCTGCAGGGGGAGTCCCTCGTGGCACCTTTGGCCCAGGCTGGGTCAGCTGGAGCACCTCCCCACAATCTGTGGGGCGGAGGGGGGAATGGCAGCCCTCTGGGGAGAGGCTGGCGGTGGTGTGGCATGCACAAGGCTCAGGCGGCTGGAGCGCAAGCACGCTGTGCAGTGGCTGCTGAGCCCCTTGGGCGCAGCGAGGTGCCGGGGGGGTCCTGTCCTTGCAAGGCTCTGCAGAGATGTTCCTCTGAACCACTTGTGTCTGGAAGCACACCTGCTGTTGTAATCCAGTTCAATTTAACTGGAGCCAAATCCAGTTGGAGGCCGGTCACTAGTGGAATCCCCCAGGGCTCAGTACTAGGGCCAGTTCTCTTTAACGTCTTTATCGATGATCTACACGAGGGGATTGAGTGCACCCTCAGTAAGTGTGCAGACAACACCAAGTTACATGCATGTGTTGATCTGCTCAAGAAGGCTCTGCAGGAGGATCTGGATAGGCTGGACCGATGGGCTGAGGCCAGCTCTATGAAACTCAACAAGGCCAAGTGCCGGGTCCTGCACCTGGGGCACAACAACCCCAAGCAGAGCTACAGGCTGGGAGGCGAGTGGTTAGAAAGCTGCCTGGCAGAGAAGGACCTGGGAGTATTGGTTGATCGTCGGCTCAATATGAGCCAGCAGTGTGCTCAGGTGGCCAAGAAGGCCAACGGCATCCTGGCTCGTATCAGAAACAGTGTGGCCAGCAGGGCGAGGGAAGTGATCGTCCCCCTGTACTCAGCTCTGGTGAGGCCGCACCTCGAGTACTGCGTTCAGTTTTGGGCCCCTCTCTGCAAGAAGGACATTGAGGTGCTCGAGTGAGTCCAGAGAAGGGCAACGAAGCTGGTGAGGGGTGTGGAGAACAAGTCTTATGAGGAGAGGCTGAGGGAGCTGGGATTGTTCAGCCTGGAGAAGAGGAGGCTCAGGGGCGACCTTATCGCACTCTACAGGTACCTTAAAGGAGGCTGTAGCGAGGTGGGGGTTGGTCTATTCTCCCATGTGCCTGGTGATAGGACGAGGGGGAATGGGCTAAAGTTGTGCCAGGGGAGGTCTAGGTTGGATATTAGGAAAAGCTTCTTTACCAATGGAGTTGTTCGGGATTGGAATGGGCTGCCCAGGGAAGTGGTTGAGTCACCGTCCCTGGAGGTCTTTAAAAGACGTTTAGATGTAGAGCTTAGTGAGATGGTTTAGTGGAGGACTTGTTAGTGTTAGGTCAGAGATCAGACTCAGTGATCTTGGAGGTCTCTTCCAACCTAGATGATTCTGTGATTCTGTGATTCTTCTTCTAGGTCAAATTTCTTATTAGTGTGCTCTTCTTTACCCACAAATGAAAGAGCCGTCTGTATTCACATAACATGCTGGAGAGTGTATATTCTGTAATCTTGAAGAAGGGAAGCAAGAAAATGTGAGTAACTGCAGCACTTGCCACAGATTCAGTATTGCTGAGTAGCTATGCTCTCCCCTAAATGGAAAAGAAACACATCGATAAAAACAGAAATTGGGAAGCAAATGTTCTTGGTTTTGGCAAAACTCTACTTACCACTCATCTAAAGCAAGTGGGAAATAGCAAAATTGAGAAAAAACTAACAAATTAGATAAGCAAAATATATATTCATGGAGTAAGAAAAACAGAAAAGTGCAGGATTAAAGGTAACATCCTTGCACCATTTATGCTCCTGTTAATTGTTTTCATTGCTGTTGCTACAGGACTAACACATTTGAAAACTTTCAATATTTTCTTCACCATGCTCCTAAAATGATAGTAAGGACAACTGTAGTTAACACACGCAATTAAAAACACTCGCTCAAACACCTTACATGAAGTTTGATAAATTTAGAATATTTACCTGAAAAATATCCATACATAAATTACATATTTTTGTTGTACATCTATTTTAAAACAATTAATCATTCTCCATTACTATCTAAAACCAGCACTGTTTCTAATAAATCTGTGACTGTAGGTCAGAGGAAAGCCTGGTGGCTGGTCAAGCTTAGTATCCTGTCTGCAAAAGACCACCCAAAATAAAAATAGAACAATATGGCATGCAGCGGCACTTCTCCAGAATGATCTCTCAACTTAAATACATGATCTCTCATATCTCACTTCTCCAGAATAATCTCTCCTATCTTCTGCTGAATTAATGTAAATTTCATAGAGTGAATCGGTGGAGCTTCTTGCAAAAGATCTTACACATGAAAAAAGAAGATGAAGAACCAAGACTTGTTTGATTCCAATGAGGCTTCTGTAAGCTTCAGTGGATGCTCCCTGGTGTTTACAGAAAGAGTAAACAAGAAATCCCTACTGCAACGCTTCAATGCCTCTTGTTGGTTTTTAACCCTCTATTATTATTTCCAAGGAGTAGTCTTTTCTCTGGACTGAAGAACTCTGATTTGCTTAATTGTTTTTCCTTTTGTAGCTACTTCGTGCTTTAGATAACTTTCATGGGTTTTTGCCCTTTTTTTTTTTTTTTTACTTTTTTCAGTTTGACAATAACCTTTTTAAGGGAGAATGATAACAAGTGTTAAGCACCAAAATGAAGTACTTTTAAAACCGTCTGTTGTAAACTGAAGGCCTTGTTCCCAAGTGAAGATGGGTATCTCAAAACCCAAGATAGTATATCTGTTTGTATATATGTTTGTATATATGTGTGTTTTCCTTTGTTAATTTGCTTTGCGCTCCTTTATCTTGCTGCCTCCTAAAAGAAGTGGTGATAGAAAAGATGTCTCCAGAAAGCCCAAGGATTTGTTCTTGACAAGCACCCGTTGCTCCCAGTCCCCCGTGGCAGCATTTCATTGTTTCATTGGCAGCACTGGGGTCTTGTTCATCTTTCTTGAGTAATTCCACAGTTTAGTTCTGTGAGTTGCCATTTGTGGTCGTCAGCATGTTTGGGGCTGGAACACTGTTTTCTCCTTCTCTGAAAAGCTCTTTGAGAGGAAGGAGGGCTGTGGGGAAACCGGGAGCACTCTGCATGCTGGGGAGTCATTTCTCCCCGTGCTGAGGTTGACACAAAACTTCCCAATCTCCTCAACCTTTCCCTTTCGGCCTTCCAACAGGCCCCTGACTCCGAGTGCCTGCAGCTGCAGGTTCCCTCCCAGCGCAGGTCTGTGTTTCAGTGCATGGGGCGTTTCTGGATGCGTCTCCTACAAGAGTCGGGAGCGTGAGTGTGCAAAAGTAGCGCCGTCCCCTGGGCTTTTGCTTTTAATCAGTCCCAGTTTGTTTCTGGCAGTCAGGTTTGTAACCAGGAGGTAGCCAAGCCCACTGGGAAGAAGTTGGTCTAAAGTGAGCTGTGATGGCCAGCCCTGGCAAGGCTGGTGCGTGGGAGAAATGTGCAGCAAAGCTATGAGAGGCGCTTAATTTCCCAGGTAGAAAGCATGGTTCTCTTTGATTTACAGCAGCGGGGCAGCCCCCCCAGCGGCTGCACGTTGGGTGCGGAGCGCATGTCAGGAAGGGGAATTCCCTCAAGCAGTTCCATCAGAGCAGATGAGGTTTTTGTGTTAAATGTTGTTCCTTTCTTGTACACATGTGGTCCCTTGGTGAAAGAGGGAACAAACTGGTTTCCAGACCCATGCCTGCAGACTCTGGTCTTAGATTAGGACACTTAATCTGCTTTGAAATTCTCTTGATGCCAGCGTCCGAAGAAGTGGAGGCTGGTGCACTCGCTCCTTCTGCGAAAGGCAAAGCCCCACAAGTTTTCCCCAAGAAGGGCAGGAAAAAGTAGCCGATGAGGTTGTGTATCAGAACGTTTATTTAAGGAACGTTTGAGAGAGACGTGGGGTGGGGTGAGGTGGCGGAGAGGCGTGCCGAGCTCTCAATGTCCAAAGGCGCGGAGCCCGTTGGTGTGCTTGTAGGACCGGACCATGGCAGGGTAGAGACGGGGTCCTTGTGTGCTTTCTTCTCCTTCAGTGGCTGTGGTTGTAGAAAGGTGCGCCAGCCTTCAGGTCAGTGGCCGCAGAGGGAGAGGGCAGAGGAGGGAAAGGACAGCGGCAGACCTTGCTCTGCTGTGGGCTTTGTGATGGGGTAAGAAAGGAAAATGATCAAAAAGAGCAGCCCCAGCCCATGGCCGGGGCAGCCCCTGCACCCCTGAGCAAGGCTCTCCCAGCCTCACTCCAAGGCCGTCCATCTCACGTCTCCCTGGCGGCCAGGAGATGCCCATCATAACCCAACCGTGTCGTCTTCTGGTATGGTGTGAGACGATGGTGGGGAATGGGTTGGGGCTGTCTTATCTGTCCTGTAGAGCGTTGGCAGTTCTTCCTGCCAGCTGAGTTCTCAAGGGGAGAGAGGCCAGGAGTGATCCGTGGTCTGGTCCCATCGCTGTCTGAGTCTGGCTTTAATAAGAGAAGGAACAAACCGCGCAGCATCCTCCTGTGACCACAGGCTGCCCCAGCCTCTCTGCCCAAGGGTCTCCAGTGTCTCACCACGTCCGTCCGTCTCCCGTCATCCTGATGGAGCGGTCCGTGCCTTCCTGCCCGATCGTGTCACCTTCCTGCTTGCTGTGGACCCTGGTGGGTGTGGTTGGGGCGATCTTACCTGTCCTGTAGAGCGTTGGCAGCTCTTCCTTCCAGCTGAGTGGTCAAGAGCAGCGAGGCCAGGATTGTGCCGTGGTCTGGTCCCATTATTGTGTGTTTCTGGCTGAAAGAGAAGAAGCACCAAACGGAGCAGCACCCCCCTGTGACCACGGGCAGCCCCTGCCTCTCTGCCCAAGAGTCTCTAGCGTCTCACCGAGGCTGTCCGTGTCCCGTCGTCCTGATGGAGCGGTCACTGCCGTCCTGGCCCGAGCGTCTCACCTGTCTGTTTGCTGTGGACCGTGGTGGGTGTGGGTTGGGGTGATCTTACCTGTCCTGTAGAGCATTAGCAGCTCTTCCTTCCAGCTGAGTGGTCGAGGGCAGTGAGGCCAGGATCGTGCCATGGTCTGGTCCCATCGCTGTGTGTGTTTCCAGCTGTAAGAGAGGAAGCCAAAAGAGAGCAGCCTTCCCCTGTGGCCAGGAGCAGACCATGCCTCCCAGCCTAAGGCTCTCCCAGCCTGACATTAATGCCGTCCATCCTGTGTCTCCTGACAGCCAAGAGTCAGCTGTGTTGGGCCAAGCCATCACCGCCCGGCCGGCAGTGAGACCATGGTGGGGAATGGGATGGGGCTGTCTTATCTGTCCTGTAGAGTGCTGGCATCTTTTCGAGCTGAGTTGTCAAGGGGAGAGAGGTCAGGAGTGTGCTGTGATCTGGTCCCATCGCTGCATGATTCTGGCTGAAAGAGAAGAAGCACCAAACGGAGCAGCATCCCCCTGTGACCACGGGCAGCCCCTGCCTCTCTGCCCAAGAGTCTCTAGCGTCTCACCGAGGCTGTCCGTGTCCCGTCGTCCTGATGGAGCGGTCACTGCCGTCCTGGCCTGAGCGTGTCACCTGTCTGCTTGCTATGAGATCATGGTAGGGTGCGGGTTGGGGTGATGTTACCTGTCCTGTAGAGCGTGGGCTATTGTCCGGCACAGTGCTGGAAAGGAGTGGCCAGGTGTGTGCCGTGGTTTGGTTCGGTCAGTGTCCTGTAGGGTGCTGAAAGCCGTTTGAGGTGAGGGCCTGAGGAGAGAGGAGAGACGAGCTGAGTTCCTCTGGCTGAGTGTGTGTCCAGAGCTGAGGCTGGAGCAGCAGGAGCAGGCAGCTGAGCAGCCTCCCTGTCAGCACAGGCAGCCGTCTCAGGCCTGCGTGGCCGTTGGGGCCAGTGTTCCGGGGCCGAGGCCGTCCGCGCCCCTTTGTGACAGGGGGCACCCCCTGCCTGCTGTGACATGGGCAGTGCATCACTGCGGGGTGGCAGCAGGTGATACGGAGCCCAGGCCTGGGCCGGGTGGTGGAAAAGGCGCCCAGGGGTGTGTGCAGGGCTGCAGGGCCGTGCCAGCAGGCTGTGGGAGCGTGCTGGGGTCCGGGTGGGGCTGTGCTGCCTGCCCTGCAGAGCTCTGAGAGCTCCCCGCCGAGGGGGAGAGGCCAGGAGCGTGTCCCGGTTCCGTCCCATCGCTGCCTGTGCGTGCGGCTGGAAGAGGAGAGGCAAGCAGAGAGGAGCCCCCCGGCTGCCCCCCATCGCCGCGCAGGGGGACACGTCTGTTCCTGCCCACCGTGGAAGCACGAAGGAAGAACTAAGTGAATAATAAACATGGAAAAGCCCAAAGCCCCGGGTTGTGATTCTGGGGAGGGGAATCGAGTAGCTGTAGCAGAAATTGCTTTGAAATGAACTTTATTTCAGCTAAAGAGTAAAGTTGAGGAAAAACTAAGAAATCCCAAAACTCTACTACAAATAAAAGCAGCTGAAGTGGTGTCAATTTTATACATCATTTACAGGGACACTTCCCTCAACAGAAAGGATACTCCTAAAGGAAACTGAAGGACATCGTTAAGATCAGTCTGACCTCTAGTCTTGGTGTGACCAAAATCAGTCCAATTCTGGTCAGAATTCTGCCTGACGTCATGCAGAGGGGCTCTGCTGAAGCCAGCGGAGCTCCCCATGCAGTGGGTCCCCAGCCCCAGCGACAGACTTCAGTGACCCTTGTTGGTCGCTTACCAGGACAAAGTGGCATTTGGCTTCGTTTGACCATAAGTGAATGCACGGAGCTTGCAGAGCAGCTTCCATGTTGCTGCATGAGCACATCAGGCCGTTGGGAACTTCAGCCCGCGTTCTTGCGGAGAGCCAGGTTAGAATAAAGCAGGCAATTGTAATGGGAATGAGGGAACACTGCCTGGATGGCCTGCTGCCTCCCCACAAGAAAGAGAAGGCATTTCTATACAGAGCATTTTCTCCTCCTTTCCCTACCCACAAATACCGAACGTGTAAGAGTAAGTCAGAGGTTTCTTCCCCAGGAAAAAGACGGGGAAAGTGTGCTGAAGGGCACGGCACGTTGCAGAGAACAGTGACCCATCTGGAGGCGAGAGAGGCTGCAGCGCACAGTGGGAGGCACACCAGAGGCTGTCCCACCTGGCACCGAGTCCCCCTGAACAAAACTGCTGTCAGGGACGTTGCAGCTCTCTGCAGGGATGCTCCCAGCTGCGCCAGCCTGGGGTTTGCTCTGCCTTTGCCCCTCAGGGTGCAGCAGGCTGTGGTTTGCCATGTTCTTTGGCTTTTTCTCTGGAAAAAGGCATTCCTGGCCTGGCCGTGGCTGGAGAAGCAGAAATCGTACTTTATCGGAGTGTTGCCCAAGCAGAGATGACTGGAGACGTTTTTGCGTCTGCAGGGGGAGTCCCTCGTGGCACCTTTGGCCCAGGCTGGGTCAGCTGGAGCACCTCCCCACAATCTGTGGGGCGGAGGGGGGAATGGCAGCCCTCTGGGGAGAGGCTGGCGGTGGTGTGGCATGCACAAGGCTCAGGCGGCTGGAGCGCAAGCACGCTGTGCAGTGGCTGCTGAGCCCCTTGGGCGCAGCGAGGTGCCGGGGGCTTTCTGTCCTTGCAAGGCTCTGCAGAGATGTTCCTCTGAACCACTTGTGTCTGGAAGCACACCTGCTGTTGTAATCCAGTTCAATTTAACTGGAGCCAAATCCAGTTGGAGGCCGGTCACTAGTGGAATCCCCCAGGGCTCAGTACTAGGGCCAGTTCTCTTTAACGTCTTTATCGATGATCTACACGAGGGGATTGAGTGCACCCTCAGTAAGTGTGCAGACAACACCAAGTTACATGCATGTGTTGATCTGCTCAAGAAGGCTCTGCAGGAGGATCTGGATAGGCTGGACCGATGGGCTGAGGCCAGCTCTATGAAACTCAACAAGGCCAAGTGCCGGGTCCTGCACCTGGGGCACAACAACCCCAAGCAGAGCTACAGGCTGGGAGGCGAGTGGTTAGAAAGCTGCCTGGCAGAGAAGGACCTGGGAGTATTGGTTGATCGTCGGCTCAATATGAGCCAGCAGTGTGCTCAGGTGGCCAAGAAGGCCAACGGCATCCTGGCTCGTATCAGAAACAGTGTGGCCAGCAGGGCGAGGGAAGTGATCGTCCCCCTGTACTCAGCTCTGGTGAGGCCGCACCTCGAGTACTGCGTTCAGTTTTGGGCCCCTCTCTGCAAGAAGGACATTGAGGTGCTCGAGTGAGTCCAGAGAAGGGCAACGAAGCTGGTGAGGGGTGTGGAGAACAAGTCTTATGAGGAGAGGCTGAGGGAGCTGGGATTGTTCAGCCTGGAGAAGAGGAGGCTCAGGGGCGACCTTATCGCACTCTACAGGTACCTTAAAGGAGGCTGTAGCGAGGTGGGGGTTGGTCTATTCTCCCATGTGCCTGGTGATAGGACGAGGGGGAATGGGCTAAAGTTGTGCCAGGGGAGGTCTAGGTTGGATATTAGGAAAAGCTTCTTTACCAATGGAGTTGTTCGGGATTGGAATGGGCTGCCCAGGGAAGTGGTTGAGTCACCGTCCCTGGAGGTCTTTAAAAGACGTTTAGATGTAGAGCTTAGTGAGATGGTTTAGTGGAGGACTTGTTAGTGTTAGGTCAGAGATCAGACTCAGTGATCTTGGAGGTCTCTTCCAACCTAGATGATTCTGTGATTCTGTGATTCTTCTTCTAGGTCAAATTTCTTATTAGTGTGCTCTTCTTTACCCACAAATGAAAGAGCCGTCTGTATTCACATAACATGCTGGAGAGTGTATATTCTGTAATCTTGAAGAAGGGAAGCAAGAAAATGTGAGTAACTGCAGCACTTGCCACAGATTCAGTATTGCTGAGTAGCTATGCTCTCCCCTAAATGGAAAAGAAACACATCGATAAAAACAGAAATTGGGAAGCAAATGTTCTTGGTTTTGGCAAAACTCTACTTACCACTCATCTAAAGCAAGTGGGAAATAGCAAAATTGAGAAAAAACTAACAAATTAGATAAGCAAAATATATATTCATGGAGTAAGAAAAACAGAAAAGTGCAGGATTAAAGGTAACATCCTTGCACCATTTATGCTCCTGTTAATTGTTTTCATTGCTGTTGCTACAGGACTAACACATTTGAAAACTTTCAATATTTTCTTCACCATGCTCCTAAAATGATAGTAAGGACAACTGTAGTTAACACACGCAATTAAAAACACTCGCTCAAACACCTTACATGAAGTTTGATAAATTTAGAATATTTACCTGAAAAATATCCATACATAAATTACATATTTTTGTTGTACATCTATTTTAAAACAATTAATCATTCTCCATTACTATCTAAAACCAGCACTGTTTCTAATAAATCTGTGACTGTAGGTCAGAGGAAAGCCTGGTGGCTGGTCAAGCTTAGTATCCTGTCTGCAAAAGACCACCCAAAATAAAAATAGAACAATATGGCATGCAGCGGCACTTCTCCAGAATGATCTCTCAACTTAAATACATGATCTCTCATATCTCACTTCTCCAGAATAATCTCTCCTATCTTCTGCTGAATTAATGTAAATTTCATAGAGTGAATCGGTGGAGCTTCTTGCAAAAGATCTTACACATGAGAAAAGAAGATGAAGAACCAAGACTTGTTTGATTCCAATGAGGCTTCTGTAAGCTTCAGTGGATGCTCCCTGGTGTTTACAGAAAGAGTAAACAAGAAATCCCTACTGCAACGCTTCAATGCCTCTTGTTGGTTTTTAACCCTCTATTATTATTTCCAAGGAGTAGTCTTTTCTCTGGACTGAAGAACTCTGATTTGCTTAATTGTTTTTCCTTTTGTAGCTACTTCGTGCTTTAGATAACTTTCATGGGTTTTTGCCCTTTTTTTTTTTTTTTTACTTTTTTCAGTTTGACAATAACCTTTTTAAGGGAGAATGATAACAAGTGTTAAGCACCAAAATGAAGTACTTTTAAAACCGTCTGTTGTAAACTGAAGGCCTTGTTCCCAAGTGAAGATGGGTATCTCAAAACCCAAGATAGTATATCTGTTTGTATATATGTTTGTATATATGTGTGTTTTCCTTTGTTAATTTGCTTTGCGCTCCTTTATCTTGCTGCCTCCTAAAAGAAGTGGTGATAGAAAAGATGTCTCCAGAAAGCCCAAGGATTTGTTCTTGACAAGCACCCGTTGCTCCCAGTCCCCCGTGGCAGCATTTCATTGTTTCATTGGCAGCACTGGGGTCTTGTTCATCTTTCTTGAGTAATTCCACAGTTTAGTTCTGTGAGTTGCCATTTGTGGTCGTCAGCATGTTTGGGGCTGGAACACTGTTTTCTCCTTCTCTGAAAAGCTCTTTGAGAGGAAGGAGGGCTGTGGGGAAACCGGGAGCACTCTGCATGCTGGGGAGTCATTTCTCCCCGTGCTGAGGTTGACACAAAACTTCCCAATCTCCTCAACCTTTCCCTTTCGGCCTTCCAACAGGCCCCTGACTCCGAGTGCCTGCAGCTGCAGGTTCCCTCCCAGCGCAGGTCTGTGTTTCAGTGCATGGGGCGTTTCTGGATGCGTCTCCTACAAGAGTCGGGAGCGTGAGTGTGCAAAAGTAGCGCCGTCCCCTGGGCTTTTGCTTTTAATCAGTCCCAGTTTGTTTCTGGCAGTCAGGTTTGTAACCAGGAGGTAGCCAAGCCCACTGGGAAGAAGTTGGTCTAAAGTGAGCTGTGATGGCCAGCCCTGGCAAGGCTGGTGCGTGGGAGAAATGTGCAGCAAAGCTATGAGAGGCGCTTAATTTCCCAGGTAGAAAGCATGGTTCTCTTTGATTTACAGCAGCGGGGCAGCCCCCCCAGCGGCTGCACGTTGGGTGCGGAGCGCATGTCAGGAAGGGGAATTCCCTCAAGCAGTTCCATCAGAGCAGATGAGGTTTTTGTGTTAAATGTTGTTCCTTTCTTGTACACATGTGGTCCCTTGGTGAAAGAGGGAACAAACTGGTTTCCAGACCCATGCCTGCAGACTCTGGTCTTAGATTAGGACACTTAATCTGCTTTGAAATTCTCTTGATGCCAGCGTCCGAAGAAGTGGAGGCTGGTGCACTCGCTCCTTCTGCGAAAGGCAAAGCCCCACAAGTTTTCCCCAAGAAGGGCAGGAAAAAGTAGCCGATGAGGTTGTGTATCAGAACGTTTATTTAAGGAACGTTTGAGAGAGACGTGGGGTGGGGTGAGGTGGCGGAGAGGCGTGCCGAGCTCTCAATGTCCAAAGGCGCGGAGCCCGTTGGTGTGCTTGTAGGACCGGACCATGGCAGGGTAGAGACGGGGTCCTTGTGTGCTTTCTTCTCCTTCAGTGGCTGTGGTTGTAGAAAGGTGCGCCAGCCTTCAGGTCAGTGGCCGCAGAGGGAGAGGGCAGAGGAGGGAAAGGACAGCGGCAGACCTTGCTCTGCTCTGGGCTTTGTGATGGGGTAAGAAAGGAAAATGATCAAAAAGAGCAGCCCCAGCCCATGGCCGGGGCAGCCCCTGCACCCCTGAGCAAGGCTCTCCCAGCCTCACTCCAAGGCCGTCCATCTCACGTCTCCCTGGCGGCCAGGAGATGCCCATCATAACCCAACCGTGTCGTCTTCTGGTATGGTGTGAGACGATGGTGGGGAATGGGTTGGGGCTGTCTTATCTGTCCTGTAGAGCGTTGGCAGTTCTTCCTGCCAGCTGAGTTCTCAAGGGGAGAGAGGCCAGGAGTGATCCGTGGTCTGGTCCCATCGCTGTCTGAGTCTGGCTTTAATAAGAGAAGGAACAAACCGCGCAGCATCCTCCTGTGACCACAGGCTGCCCCAGCCTCTCTGCCCAAGGGTCTCCAGTGTCTCACCACGTCCGTCCGTCTCCCGTCATCCTGATGGAGCGGTCCGTGCCTTCCTGCCCGATCGTGTCACCTTCCTGCTTGCTGTGGACCCTGGTGGGTGTGGTTGGGGCGATCTTACCTGTCCTGTAGAGCGTTGGCAGCTCTTCCTTCCAGCTGAGTGGTCAAGAGCAGCGAGGCCAGGATTGTGCCGTGGTCTGGTCCCATTATTGTGTGTTTCTGGCTGAAAGAGAAGAAGCACCAAACGGAGCAGCACCCCCCTGTGACCACGGGCAGCCCCTGCCTCTCTGCCCAAGAGTCTCTAGCGTCTCACCGAGGCTGTCCTTGTCCCGTCGTCCTGATGGAGCGGTCACTGCCGTCCTGGCCCGAGCGTCTCACCTGTCTGTTTGCTGTGGACCGTGGTGGGTGTGGGTTGGGGTGATCTTACCTGTCCTGTAGAGCATTAGCAGCTCTTCCTTCCAGCTGAGTGGTCGAGGGCAGTGAGGCCAGGATCGTGCCATGGTCTGGTCCCATCGCTGTGTGTGTTTCCAGCTGTAAGAGAGGAAGCCAAAAGAGAGCAGCCTTCCCCTGTGGCCAGGAGCAGACCATGCCTCCCAGCCTAAGGCTCTCCCAGCCTGACATTAATGCCGTCCATCCTGTGTCTCCTGACAGCCAAGAGTCAGCTGTGTTGGGCCAAGCCATCACCGCCCGGCCGGCAGTGAGACCATGGTGGGGAATGGGATGGGGCTGTCTTATCTGTCCTGTAGAGTGCTGGCATCTTTTCGAGCTGAGTTGTCAAGGGGAGAGAGGTCAGGAGTGTGCTGTGGTCTGGTCCCATCGCTGCATGATTCTGGCTGAAAGAGAAGAAGCACCAAACGGAGCAGCATCCCCCTGTGACCACGGGCAGCCCCTGCCTCTCTGCCCAAGAGTCTCTAGCGTCTCACCGAGGCTGTCCGTGTCCCGTCGTCCTGATGGAGCGGTCACTGCCGTCCTGGCCTGAGCGTGTCACCTGTCTGCTTGCTATGAGATCATGGTAGGGTGCGGGTTGGGGTGATGTTACCTGTCCTGTAGAGCGTGGGCTATTGTCCGGCACAGTGCTGGAAAGGAGTGGCCAGGTGTGTGCCGTGGTTTGGTTCGGTCAGTGTCCTGTAGGGTGCTGAAAGCCATTTGAGGTATGGGCCTGAGGAGAGAGGAGAGACGAGCTGAGTTCCTCTGGCTGAGTGTGTGTCCAGAGCTGAGGCTGGAGCAGCAGGAGCAGGCAGCTGAGCAGCCTCCCTGTCAGCACGGGCAGCCATCTCAGGCCTGCGTGGCCGTTGGGGCCAGTGTTCCGGGGCCGAGGCCGTCCGCGCCCCTTTGTGACAGGGGGCACCCCCTGCCTGCTGTGACATGGGCAGTGCATCACTGCGGGGTGGCAGCAGGTGATACGGAGCCCAGGCCTGGGCCGGGTGGTGGAAAAGGCGCCCAGGGGTGTGTGCAGGGCTGCAGGGCCGTGCCAGCAGGCTGTGGGAGTGTGCTGGGGTCCGGGTGGGGCTGTGCTGCCTGCCCTGCAGAGTTCTGAGAGCTCCCCGCCGAGGGGGAGAGGCCAGGAGCGTGTCCCGGTTCCGTCCCATCGCTGCCTGTGCGTGCGGCTGGAAGAGGAGAGGCAAGCAGAGAGGAGCCCCCCGGCTGCCCCCCATCGCCGCGCAGGGGGACACGTCTGTTCCTGCCCACCGTGGAAGCACGAAGGAAGAACTAAGTGAATAATAAACATGGAAAAGCCCAAAGCCCCGGGTTGTGATTCTGGGGAGGGGAATCGAGTAGCTGTAGCAGAAATTGCTTTGAAATGAACTTTATTTCAGCTAAAGAGTAAAGTTGAGGAAAAACTAAGAAATCCCAAAACTCTACTACAAATAAAAGCAGCTGAAGTGGTGTCAATTTTATACATCATTTACAGGGACACTTCCCTCAACAGAAAGGATACTCCTAAAGGAAACTGAAGGACATCGTTAAGATCAGTCTGACCTCTAGTCTTGGTGTGACCAAAATCAGTCCAATTCTGGTCAGAATTCTGCCTGACGTCATGCAGAGGGGCTCTGCTGAAGCCAGCGGAGCTCCCCATGCAGTGGGTCCCCAGCCCCAGCGACAGACTTCAGTGACCCTTGTTGGTCGCTTACCAGGACAAAGTGGCATTTGGCTTCGTTTGACCATAAGTGAATGCACGGAGCTTGCAGAGCAGCTTCCATGTTGCTGCATGAGCACATCAGGCCGTTGGGAACTTCAGCCCGCGTTCTTGCGGAGAGCCAGGTTAGAATAAAGCAGGCAATTGTAATGGGAATGAGGGAACACTGCCTGGATGGCCTGCTGCCTCCCCACAAGAAAGAGAAGGCATTTCTATACAGAGTATTTTCTCCTCCTTTCCCTACCCACAAATACCGAACGTGTAAGAGTAAGTCAGAGGTTTCTTCCCCAGGAAAAAGACGGGGAAAGTGTGCTGAAGGGCACGGCACGTTGCAGAGAACAGTGACCCATCTGGAGGCGAGAGAGGCTGCAGCGCACAGTGGGAGGCACACCAGAGGCTGTCCCACCTGGCACCGAGTCCCCCTGAACAAAACTGCTGTCAGGGACGTTGCAGCTCTCTGCAGGGATGCTCCCAGCTGCGCCAGCCTGGGGTTTGCTCTGCCTTTGCCCCTCAGGGTGCAGCAGGCTGTGGTTTGCCATGTTCTTTGGCTTTTTCTCTGGAAAAAGGCATTCCTGGCCTGGCCGTGGCTGGAGAAGCAGAAATCGTACTTTATCGGAGTGTTGCCCAAGCAGAGATGACTGGAGACGTTTTTGCGTCTGCAGGGGGAGTCCCTCGTGGCACCTTTGGCCCAGGCTGGGTCAGCTGGAGCACCTCCCCACAATCTGTGGGGCGGAGGGGGGAATGGCAGCCCTCTGGGGAGAGGCTGGCGGTGGTGTGGCATGCACAAGGCTCAGGCGGCTGGAGCGCAAGCACGCTGTGCAGTGGCTGCTGAGCCCCTTGGGCGCAGCGAGGTGCCGGGGGCTTTCTGTCCTTGCAAGGCTCTGCAGAGATGTTCCTCTGAACCACTTGTGTCTGGAAGCACACCTGCTGTTGTAATCCAGTTCAATTTAACTGGAGCCAAATCCAGTTGGAGGCCGGTCACTAGTGGAATCCCCCAGGGCTCAGTACTAGGGCCAGTTCTCTTTAACGTCTTTATCGATGATCTACACGAGGGGATTGAGTGCACCCTCAGTAAGTGTGCAGACAACACCAAGTTACATGCATGTGTTGATCTGCTCAAGAAGGCTCTGCAGGAGGATCTGGATAGGCTGGACCGATGGGCTGAGGCCAGCTCTATGAAACTCAACAAGGCCAAGTGCCGGGTCCTGCACCTGGGGCACAACAACCCCAAGCAGAGCTACAGGCTGGGAGGCGAGTGGTTAGAAAGCTGCCTGGCAGAGAAGGACCTGGGAGTATTGGTTGATCGTCGGCTCAATATGAGCCAGCAGTGTGCTCAGGTGGCCAAGAAGGCCAACGGCATCCTGGCTCGTATCAGAAACAGTGTGGCCAGCAGGGCGAGGGAAGTGATCGTCCCCCTGTACTCAGCTCTGGTGAGGCCGCACCTCGAGTACTGCGTTCAGTTTTGGGCCCCTCTCTGCAAGAAGGACATTGAGGTGCTCGAGTGAGTCCAGAGAAGGGCAACGAAGCTGGTGAGGGGTGTGGAGAACAAGTCTTATGAGGAGCGGCTGAGGGAGCTGGGATTGTTCAGCCTGGAGAAGAGGAGGCTCAGGGGCGACCTTATCGCACTCTACAGGTACCTTAAAGGAGGCTGTAGCGAGGTGGGGGTTGGTCTATTCTCCCATGTGCCTGGTGATAGGACGAGGGGGAATGGGCTAAAGTTGTGCCAGGGGAGGTCTAGGTTGGATATTAGGAAAAGCTTCTTTACCAATGGAGTTGTTCGGGATTGGAATGGGCTGCCCAGGGAAGTGGTTGAGTCACCGTCCCTGGAGGTCTTTAAAAGACGTTTAGATGTAGAGCTTAGTGAGATGGTTTAGTGGAGGACTTGTTAGTGTTAGGTCAGAGATCAGACTCAGTGATCTTGGAGGTCTCTTCCAACCTAGATGATTCTGTGATTCTGTGATTCTTCTTCTAGGTCAAATTTCTTATTAGTGTGCTCTTCTTTACCCACAAATGAAAGAGCCGTCTGTATTCACATAACATGCTGGAGAGTGTATATTCTGTAATCTTGAAGAAGGGAAGCAAGAAAATGTGAGTAACTGCAGCACTTGCCACAGATTCAGTATTGCTGAGTAGCTATGCTCTCCCCTAAATGGAAAAGAAACACATCGATAAAAACAGAAATTGGGAAGCAAATGTTCTTGGTTTTGGCAAAACTCTACTTACCACTCATCTAAAGCAAGTGGGAAATAGCAAAATTGAGAAAAAACTAACAAATTAGATAAGCAAAATATATATTCATGGAGTAAGAAAAACAGAAAAGTGCAGGATTAAAGGTAACATCCTTGCACCATTTATGCTCCTGTTAATTGTTTTCATTGCTGTTGCTACAGGACTAACACATTTGAAAACTTTCAATATTTTCTTCACCATGCTCCTAAAATGATAGTAAGGACAACTGTAGTTAACACACGCAATTAAAAACACTCGCTCAAACACCTTACATGAAGTTTGATAAATTTAGAATATTTACCTGAAAAATATCCATACATAAATTACATATTTTTGTTGTACATCTATTTTAAAACAATTAATCATTCTCCATTACTATCTAAAACCAGCACTGTTTCTAATAAATCTGTGACTGTAGGTCAGAGGAAAGCCTGGTGGCTGGTCAAGCTTAGTATCCTGTCTGCAAAAGACCACCCAAAATAAAAATAGAACAATATGGCATGCAGCGGCACTTCTCCAGAATGATCTCTCAACTTAAATACATGATCTCTCATATCTCACTTCTCCAGAATAATCTCTCCTATCTTCTGCTGAATTAATGTAAATTTCATAGAGTGAATCGGTGGAGCTTCTTGCAAAAGATCTTACACATGAGAAAAGAAGATGAAGAACCAAGACTTGTTTGATTCCAATGAGGCTTCTGTAAGCTTCAGTGGATGCTCCCTGGTGTTTACAGAAAGAGTAAACAAGAAATCCCTACTGCAACGCTTCAATGCCTCTTGTTGGTTTTTAACCCTCTATTATTATTTCCAAGGAGTAGTCTTTTCTCTGGACTGAAGAACTCTGATTTGCTTAATTGTTTTTCCTTTTGTAGCTACTTCGTGCTTTAGATAACTTTCATGGGTTTTTGCCCTTTTTTTTTTTTTTTTTACTTTTTTCAGTTTGACAATAACCTTTTTAAGGGAGAATGATAACAAGTGTTAAGCACCAAAATGAAGTACTTTTAAAACCGTCTGTTGTAAACTGAAGGCCTTGTTCCCAAGCGAAGATGGGTATCTCAAAACCCAAGATAGTATATCTGTTTGTATATATGTTTGTATATATGTGTGTTTTCCTTTGTTAATTTGCTTTGCGCTCCTTTATCTTGCTGCCTCCTAAAAGAAGTGGTGATAGAAAAGATGTCTCCAGAAAGCCCAAGGATTTGTTCTTGACAAGCACCCGTTGCTCCCAGTCCCCCGTGGCAGCATTTCATTGTTTCATTGGCAGCACTGGGGTCTTGTTCATCTTTCTTGAGTAATTCCACAGTTTAGTTCTGTGAGTTGCCATTTGTGGTCGTCAGCATGTTTGGGGCTGGAACACTGTTTTCTCCTTCTCTGAAAAGCTCTTTGAGAGGAAGGAGGGCTGTGGGGAAACCGGGAGCACTCTGCATGCTGGGGAGTCATTTCTCCCCGTGCTGAGGTTGACACAAAACTTCCCAATCTCCTCAACCTTTCCCTTTCGGCCTTCCAACAGGCCCCTGACTCCGAGTGCCTGCAGCTGCAGGTTCCCTCCCAGCGCAGGTCTGTGTTTCAGTGCATGGGGCGTTTCTGGATGCGTCTCCTACAAGAGTCGGGAGCGTGAGTGTGCAAAAGTAGCGCCGTCCCCTGGGCTTTTGCTTTTAATCAGTCCCAGTTTGTTTCTGGCAGTCAGGTTTGTAACCAGGAGGTAGCCAAGCCCACTGGGAAGAAGTTGGTCTAAAGTGAGCTGTGATGGCCAGCCCTGGCAAGGCTGGTGCGTGGGAGAAATGTGCAGCAAAGCTATGAGAGGCGCTTAATTTCCCAGGTAGAAAGCATGGTTCTCTTTGATTTACAGCAGCGGGGCAGCCCCCCCAGCGGCTGCACGTTGGGTGCGGAGCGCATGTCAGGAAGGGGAATTCCCTCAAGCAGTTCCATCAGAGCAGATGAGGTTTTTGTGTTAAATGTTGTTCCTTTCTTGTACACATGTGGTCCCTTGGTGAAAGAGGGAACAAACTGGTTTCCAGACCCATGCCTGCAGACTCTGGTCTTAGATTAGGACACTTAATCTGCTTTGAAATTCTCTTGATGCCAGCGTCCGAAGAAGTGGAGGCTGGTGCACTCGCTCCTTCTGCGAAAGGCAAAGCCCCACAAGTTTTCCCCAAGAAGGGCAGGAAAAAGTAGCCGATGAGGTTGTGTATCAGAACGTTTATTTAAGGAACGTTTGAGAGAGACGTGGGGTGGGGTGAGGTGGCGGAGAGGCGTGCCGAGCTCTCAATGTCCAAAGGCGCGGAGCCCGTTGGTGTGCTTGTAGGACCGGACCATGGCAGGGTAGAGACGGGGTCCTTGTGTGCTTTCTTCTCCTTCAGTGGCTGTGGTTGTAGAAAGGTGCGCCAGCCTTCAGGTCAGTGGCCGCAGAGGGAGAGGGCAGAGGAGGGAAAGGACAGCGGCAGACCTTGCTCTGCTCTGGGCTTTGTGATGGGGTAAGAAAGGAAAATGATCAAAAAGAGCAGCCCCAGCCCATGGCCGGGGCAGCCCCTGCACCCCTGAGCAAGGCTCTCCCAGCCTCACTCCAAGGCCGTCCATCTCACGTCTCCCTGGCGGCCAGGAGATGCCCATCATAACCCAACCGTGTCGTCTTCTGGTATGGTGTGAGACGATGGTGGGGAATGGGTTGGGGCTGTCTTATCTGTCCTGTAGAGCGTTGGCAGTTCTTCCTGCCAGCTGAGTTCTCAAGGGGAGAGAGGCCAGGAGTGATCCGTGGTCTGGTCCCATCGCTGTCTGAGTCTGGCTTTAATAAGAGAAGGAACAAACCGCGCAGCATCCTCCTGTGACCACAGGCTGCCCCAGCCTCTCTGCCCAAGGGTCTCCAGTGTCTCACCACGTCCGTCCGTCTCCCGTCATCCTGATGGAGCGGTCCGTGCCTTCCTGCCCGATCGTGTCACCTTCCTGCTTGCTGTGGACCCTGGTGGGTGTGGTTGGGGCGATCTTACCTGTCCTGTAGAGCGTTGGCAGCTCTTCCTTCCAGCTGAGTGGTCAAGAGCAGCGAGGCCAGGATTGTGCCGTGGTCTGGTCCCATTATTGTGTGTTTCTGGCTGAAAGAGAAGAAGCACCAAACGGAGCAGCACCCCCCTGTGACCACGGGCAGCCCCTGCCTCTCTGCCCAAGAGTCTCTAGCGTCTCACCGAGGCTGTCCGTGTCCCGTCGTCCTGATGGAGCGGTCACTGCCGTCCTGGCCCGAGCGTCTCACCTGTCTGTTTGCTGTGGACCGTGGTGGGTGTGGGTTGGGGTGATCTTACCTGTCCTGTAGAGCATTAGCAGCTCTTCCTTCCAGCTGAGTGGTCGAGGGCAGTGAGGCCAGGATCGTGCCATGGTCTGGTCCCATCGCTGTGTGTGTTTCCAGCTGTAAGAGAGGAAGCCAAAAGAGAGCAGCCTTCCCCTGTGGCCAGGAGCAGACCATGCCTCCCAGCCTAAGGCTCTCCCAGCCTGACATTAATGCCGTCCATCCTGTGTCTCCTGACAGCCAAGAGTCAGCTGTGTTGGGCCAAGCCATCACCGCCCGGCCGGCAGTGAGACCATGGTGGGGAATGGGATGGGGCTGTCTTATCTGTCCTGTAGAGTGCTGGCATCTTTTCGAGCTGAGTTGTCAAGGGGAGAGAGGTCAGGAGTGTGCTGTGGTCTGGTCCCATCGCTGCATGATTCTGGCTGAAAGAGAAGAAGCACCAAACGGAGCAGCATCCCCCTGTGACCACGGGCAGCCCCTGCCTCTCTGCCCAAGAGTCTCTAGCGTCTCACCGAGGCTGTCCGTGTCCCGTCGTCCTGATGGAGCGGTCACTGCCGTCCTGGCCTGAGCGTGTCACCTGTCTGCTTGCTATGAGATCATGGTAGGGTGCGGGTTGGGGTGATGTTACCTGTCCTGTAGAGCGTGGGCTATTGTCCGGCACAGTGCTGGAAAGGAGTGGCCAGGTGTGTGCCGTGGTTTGGTTCGGTCAGTGTCCTGTAGGGTGCTGAAAGCCATTTGAGGTATGGGCCTGAGGAGAGAGGAGAGACGAGCTGAGTTCCTCTGGCTGAGTGTGTGTCCAGAGCTGAGGCTGGAGCAGCAGGAGCAGGCAGCTGAGCAGCCTCCCTGTCAGCACGGGCAGCCATCTCAGGCCTGCGTGGCCGTTGGGGCCAGTGTTCCGGGGCCGAGGCCGTCCGCGCCCCTTTGTGACAGGGGGCACCCCCTGCCTGCTGTGACATGGGCAGTGCATCACTGCGGGGTGGCAGCAGGTGATACGGAGCCCAGGCCTGGGCCGGGTGGTGGAAAAGGCGCCCAGGGGTGTGTGCAGGGCTGCAGGGCCGTGCCAGCAGGCTGTGGGAGCGTGCTGGGGTCCGGGTGGGGCTGTGCTGCCTGCCCTGCAGAGCTCTGAGAGCTCCCCGCCGAGGGGGAGAGGCCAGGAGCGTGTCCCGGTTCCGTCCCATCGCTGCCTGTGTGTGCGGCTGGAAGAGGAGAGGCAAGCAGAGAGGAGCCCCCCGGCTGCCCCCCATCGCCGCGCAGGGGGACACGTCTGTTCCTGCCCACCGTGGAAGCACGAAGGAAGAACTAAGTGAATAATAAACATGGAAAAGCCCAAAGCCCCGGGTTGTGATTCTGGGGAGGGGAATCGAGTAGCTGTAGCAGAAATTGCTTTGAAATGAACTTTATTTCAGCTAAAGAGTAAAGTTGAGGAAAAACTAAGAAATCCCAAAACTCTACTACAAATAAAAGCAGCTGAAGTGGTGTCAATTTTATACATCATTTACAGGGACACTTCCCTCAACAGAAAGGATACTCCTAAAGGAAACTGAAGGACATCGTTAAGATCAGTCTGACCTCTAGTCTTGGTGTGACCAAAATCAGTCCAATTCTGGTCAGAATTCTGCCTGACGTCATGCAGAGGGGCTCTGCTGAAGCCAGCGGAGCTCCCCATGCAGTGGGTCCCCAGCCCCAGCGACAGACTTCAGTGACCCTTGTTGGTCGCTTACCAGGACAAAGTGGCATTTGGCTTCGTTTGACCATAAGTGAATGCACGGAGCTTGCAGAGCAGCTTCCATGTTGCTGCATGAGCACATCAGGCCGTTGGGAAGTTCAGCCCGCGTTCTTGCGGAGAGCCAGGTTAGAATAAAGCAGGCAATTGTAATGGGAATGAGGGAACACTGCCTGGATGGCCTGCTGCCTCCCCACAAGAAAGAGAAGGCATTTCTATACAGAGTATTTTCTCCTCCTTTCCCTACCCACAAATACCGAACGTGTAAGAGTAAGTCAGAGGTTTCTTCCCCAGGAAAAAGACGGGGAAAGTGTGCTGAAGGGCACGGCACGTTGCAGAGAACAGTGACCCATCTGGAGGCGAGAGAGGCTGCAGCGCACAGTGGGAGGCACACCAGAGGCTGTCCCACCTGGCACCGAGTCCCCCTGAACAAAACTGCTGTCAGGGACGTTGCAGCTCTCTGCAGGGATGCTCCCAGCTGCGCCAGCCTGGGGTTTGCTCTGCCTTTGCCCCTCAGGGTGCAGCAGGCTGTGGTTTGCCATGTTCTTTGGCTTTTTCTCTGGAAAAAGGCATTCCTGGCCTGGCCGTGGCTGGAGAAGCAGAAATCGTACTTTATCGGAGTGTTGCCCAAGCAGAGATGACTGGAGACGTTTTTGCGTCTGCAGGGGGAGTCCCTCGTGGCACCTTTGGCCCAGGCTGGGTCAGCTGGAGCACCTCCCCACAATCTGTGGGGCGGAGGGGGGAATGGCAGCCCTCTGGGGAGAGGCTGGCGGTGGTGTGGCATGCACAAGGCTCAGGCGGCTGGAGCGCAAGCACGCTGTGCAGTGGCTGCTGAGCCCCTTGGGCGCAGCGAGGTGCCGGGGGCTTTCTGTCCTTGCAAGGCTCTGCAGAGATGTTCCTCTGAACCACTTGTGTCTGGAAGCACACCTGCTGTTGTAATCCAGTTCAATTTAACTGGAGCCAAATCCAGTTGGAGGCCGGTCACTAGTGGAATCCCCCAGGGCTCAGTACTAGGGCCAGTTCTCTTTAACGTCTTTATCGATGATCTACACGAGGGGATTGAGTGCACCCTCAGTAAGTGTGCAGACAACACCAAGTTACATGCATGTGTTGATCTGCTCAAGAAGGCTCTGCAGGAGGATCTGGATAGGCTGGACCGATGGGCTGAGGCCAGCTCTATGAAACTCAACAAGGCCAAGTGCCGGGTCCTGCACCTGGGGCACAACAACCCCAAGCAGAGCTACAGGCTGGGAGGCGAGTGGTTAGAAAGCTGCCTGGCAGAGAAGGACCTGGGAGTATTGGTTGATCGTCGGCTCAATATGAGCCAGCAGTGTGCTCAGGTGGCCAAGAAGGCCAACGGCATCCTGGCTCGTATCAGAAACAGTGTGGCCAGCAGGGCGAGGGAAGTGATCGTCCCCCTGTACTCAGCTCTGGTGAGGCCGCACCTCGAGTACTGCGTTCAGTTTTGGGCCCCTCTCTGCAAGAAGGACATTGAGGTGCTCGAGTGAGTCCAGAGAAGGGCAACGAAGCTGGTGAGGGGTGTGGAGAACAAGTCTTATGAGGAGAGGCTGAGGGAGCTGGGATTGTTCAGCCTGGAGAAGAGGAGGCTCAGGGGCGACCTTATCGCACTCTACAGGTACCTTAAAGGAGGCTGTAGCGAGGTGGGGGTTGGTCTATTCTCCCATGTGCCTGGTGATAGGACGAGGGGGAATGGGCTAAAGTTGTGCCAGGGGAGGTCTAGGTTGGATATTAGGAAAAGCTTCTTTACCAATGGAGTTGTTCGGGATTGGAATGGGCTGCCCAGGGAAGTGGTTGAGTCACCGTCCCTGGAGGTCTTTAAAAGACGTTTAGATGTAGAGCTTAGTGAGATGGTTTAGTGGAGGACTTGTTAGTGTTAGGTCAGAGATCAGACTCAGTGATCTTGGAGGTCTCTTCCAACCTAGATGATTCTGTGATTCTGTGATTCTTCTTCTAGGTCAAATTTCTTATTAGTGTGCTCTTCTTTACCCACAAATGAAAGAGCCGTCTGTATTCACATAACATGCTGGAGAGTGTATATTCTGTAATCTTGAAGAAGGGAAGCAAGAAAATGTGAGTAACTGCAGCACTTGCCACAGATTCAGTATTGCTGAGTAGCTATGCTCTCCCCTAAATGGAAAAGAAACACATCGATAAAAACAGAAATTGGGAAGCAAATGTTCTTGGTTTTGGCAAAACTCTACTTACCACTCATCTAAAGCAAGTGGGAAATAGCAAAATTGAGAAAAAACTAACAAATTAGATAAGCAAAATATATATTCATGGAGTAAGAAAAACAGAAAAGTGCAGGATTAAAGGTAACATCCTTGCACCATTTATGCTCCTGTTAATTGTTTTCATTGCTGTTGCTACAGGACTAACACATTTGAAAACTTTCAATATTTTCTTCACCATGCTCCTAAAATGATAGTAAGGACAACTGTAGTTAACACACGCAATTAAAAACACTCGCTCAAACACCTTACATGAAGTTTGATAAATTTAGAATATTTACCTGAAAAATATCCATACATAAATTACATATTTTTGTTGTACATCTATTTTAAAACAATTAATCATTCTCCATTACTATCTAAAACCAGCACTGTTTCTAATAAATCTGTGACTGTAGGTCAGAGGAAAGCCTGGTGGCTGGTCAAGCTTAGTATCCTGTCTGCAAAAGACCACCCAAAATAAAAATAGAACAATATGGCATGCAGCGGCACTTCTCCAGAATGATCTCTCAACTTAAATACATGATCTCTCATATCTCACTTCTCCAGAATAATCTCTCCTATCTTCTGCTGAATTAATGTAAATTTCATAGAGTGAATCGGTGGAGCTTCTTGCAAAAGATCTTACACATGAGAAAAGAAGATGAAGAACCAAGACTTGTTTGATTCCAATGAGGCTTCTGTAAGCTTCAGTGGATGCTCCCTGGTGTTTACAGAAAGAGTAAACAAGAAATCCCTACTGCAACGCTTCAATGCCTCTTGTTGGTTTTTAACCCTCTATTATTATTTCCAAGGAGTAGTCTTTTCTCTGGACTGAAGAACTCTGATTTGCTTAATTGTTTTTCCTTTTGTAGCTACTTCGTGCTTTAGATAACTTTCATGGGTTTTTGCCCTTTTTTTTTTTTTTTTTACTTTTTTCAGTTTGACAATAACCTTTTTAAGGGAGAATGATAACAAGTGTTAAGCACCAAAATGAAGTACTTTTAAAACCGTCTGTTGTAAACTGAAGGCCTTGTTCCCAAGCGAAGATGGGTATCTCAAAACCCAAGATAGTATATCTGTTTGTATATATGTTTGTATATATGTGTGTTTTCCTTTGTTAATTTGCTTTGCGCTCCTTTATCTTGCTGCCTCCTAAAAGAAGTGGTGATAGAAAAGATGTCTCCAGAAAGCCCAAGGATTTGTTCTTGACAAGCACCCGTTGCTCCCAGTCCCCCGTGGCAGCATTTCATTGTTTCATTGGCAGCACTGGGGTCTTGTTCATCTTTCTTGAGTAATTCCACAGTTTAGTTCTGTGAGTTGCCATTTGTGGTCGTCAGCATGTTTGGGGCTGGAACACTGTTTTCTCCTTCTCTGAAAAGCTCTTTGAGAGGAAGGAGGGCTGTGGGGAAACCGGGAGCACTCTGCATGCTGGGGAGTCATTTCTCCCCGTGCTGAGGTTGACACAAAACTTCCCAATCTCCTCAACCTTTCCCTTTCGGCCTTCCAACAGGCCCCTGACTCCGAGTGCCTGCAGCTGCAGGTTCCCTCCCAGCGCAGGTCTGTGTTTCAGTGCATGGGGCGTTTCTGGATGCGTCTCCTACAAGAGTCGGGAGCGTGAGTGTGCAAAAGTAGCGCCGTCCCCTGGGCTTTTGCTTTTAATCAGTCCCAGTTTGTTTCTGGCAGTCAGGTTTGTAACCAGGAGGTAGCCAAGCCCACTGGGAAGAAGTTGGTCTAAAGTGAGCTGTGATGGCCAGCCCTGGCAAGGCTGGTGCGTGGGAGAAATGTGCAGCAAAGCTATGAGAGGCGCTTAATTTCCCAGGTAGAAAGCATGGTTCTCTTTGATTTACAGCAGCGGGGCAGCCCCCCCAGCGGCTGCACGTTGGGTGCGGAGCGCATGTCAGGAAGGGGAATTCCCTCAAGCAGTTCCATCAGAGCAGATGAGGTTTTTGTGTTAAATGTTGTTCCTTTCTTGTACACATGTGGTCCCTTGGTGAAAGAGGGAACAAACTGGTTTCCAGACCCATGCCTGCAGACTCTGGTCTTAGATTAGGACACTTAATCTGCTTTGAAATTCTCTTGATGCCAGCGTCCGAAGAAGTGGAGGCTGGTGCACTCGCTCCTTCTGCGAAAGGCAAAGCCCCACAAGTTTTCCCCAAGAAGGGCAGGAAAAAGTAGCCGATGAGGTTGTGTATCAGAACGTTTATTTAAGGAACGTTTGAGAGAGACGTGGGGTGGGGTGAGGTGGCGGAGAGGCGTGCCGAGCTCTCAATGTCCAAAGGCGCGGAGCCCGTTGGTGTGCTTGTAGGACCGGACCATGGCAGGGTAGAGACGGGGTCCTTGTGTGCTTTCTTCTCCTTCAGTGGCTGTGGTTGTAGAAAGGTGCGCCAGCCTTCAGGTCAGTGGCCGCAGAGGGAGAGGGCAGAGGAGGGAAAGGACAGCGGCAGACCTTGCTCTGCTCTGGGCTTTGTGATGGGGTAAGAAAGGAAAATGATCAAAAAGAGCAGCCCCAGCCCATGGCTGGGGCAGCCCCTGCACCCCTGAGCAAGGCTCTCCCAGCCTCACTCCAAGGCCGTCCATCTCACGTCTCCCTGGCGGCCAGGAGATGCCCATCATAACCCAACCGTGTCGTCTTCTGGTATGGTGTGAGACGATGGTGGGGAATGGGTTGGGGCTGTCTTATCTGTCCTGTAGAGCGTTGGCAGTTCTTCCTGCCAGCTGAGTTCTCAAGGGGAGAGAGGCCAGGAGTGATCCGTGGTCTGGTCCCATCGCTGTCTGAGTCTGGCTTTAATAAGAGAAGGAACAAACCGCGCAGCATCCTCCTGTGACCACAGGCTGCCCCAGCCTCTCTGCCCAAGGGTCTCCAGTGTCTCACCACGTCCGTCCGTCTCCCGTCATCCTGATGGAGCGGTCCGTGCCTTCCTGCCCGATCGTGTCACCTTCCTGCTTGCTGTGGACCCTGGTGGGTGTGGTTGGGGCGATCTTACCTGTCCTGTAGAGCGTTGGCAGCTCTTCCTTCCAGCTGAGTGGTCAAGAGCAGCGAGGCCAGGATTGTGCCGTGGTCTGGTCCCATTATTGTGTGTTTCTGGCTGAAAGAGAAGAAGCACCAAACGGAGCAGCACCCCCCTGTGACCACGGGCAGCCCCTGCCTCTCTGCCCAAGAGTCTCTAGCGTCTCACCGAGGCTGTCCTTGTCCCGTCGTCCTGATGGAGCGGTCACTGCCGTCCTGGCCCGAGCGTCTCACCTGTCTGTTTGCTGTGGACCGTGGTGGGTGTGGGTTGGGGTGATCTTACCTGTCCTGTAGAGCATTAGCAGCTCTTCCTTCCAGCTGAGTGGTCGAGGGCAGTGAGGCCAGGATCGTGCCATGGTCTGGTCCCATCGCTGTGTGTGTTTCCAGCTGTAAGAGAGGAAGCCAAAAGAGAGCAGCCTTCCCCTGTGGCCAGGAGCAGACCATGCCTCCCAGCCTAAGGCTCTCCCAGCCTGACATTAATGCCGTCCATCCTGTGTCTCCTGACAGCCAAGAGTCAGCTGTGTTGGGCCAAGCCATCACCGCCCGGCCGGCAGTGAGACCATGGTGGGGAATGGGATGGGGCTGTCTTATCTGTCCTGTAGAGTGCTGGCATCTTTTCGAGCTGAGTTGTCAAGGGGAGAGAGGTCAGGAGTGTGCTGTGGTCTGGTCCCATCGCTGCATGATTCTGGCTGAAAGAGAAGAAGCACCAAACGGAGCAGCATCCCCCTGTGACCACGGGCAGCCCCTGCCTCTCTGCCCAAGAGTCTCTAGCGTCTCACCGAGGCTGTCCGTGTCCCGTCGTCCTGATGGAGCGGTCACTGCCGTCCTGGCCTGAGCGTGTCACCTGTCTGCTTGCTATGAGATCATGGTAGGGTGCGGGTTGGGGTGATGTTACCTGTCCTGTAGAGCGTGGAGTATTGTCCGGCACAGTGCTGGAAAGGAGTGGCCAGGAGTGTGCCGTGGTTTGGTTCGGTCAGTGTCCTGTAGGGTGCTGAAAGCCATTTGAGGTATGGGCCTGAGGAGAGAGGAGAGACGAGCTGAGTTCCTCTGGCTGAGTGTGTGTCCAGAGCTGAGGCTGGAGCAGCAGGAGCAGGCAGCTGAGCAGCCTCCCTGTCAGCACGGGCAGCCATCTCAGGCCTGCGTGGCCGTTGGGGCCAGTGTTCCGGGGCCGAGGCCGTCCGCGCCCCTTTGTGACAGGGGGCACCCCCTGCCTGCTGTGACATGGGCAGTGCATCACTGCGGGGTGGCAGCAGGTGATACGGAGCCCAGGCCTGGGCCGGGTGGTGGAAAAGGCGCCCAGGGGTGTGTGCAGGGCTGCAGGGCCGTGCCAGCAGGCTGTGGGAGCGTGCTGGGGTCCGGGTGGGGCTGTGCTGCCTGCCCTGCAGAGCTCTGAGAGCTCCCCGCCGAGGGGGAGAGGCCAGGAGCGTGTCCCGGTTCCGTCCCATCGCTGCCTGTGCGTGCGGCTGGAAGAGGAGAGGCAAGCAGAGAGGAGCCCCCCGGCTGCCCCCCATCGCCGCGCAGGGGGACACGTCTGTTCCTGCCCACCGTGGAAGCACGAAGGAAGAACTAAGTGAATAATAAACATGGAAAAGCCCAAAGCCCCGGGTTGTGATTCTGGGGAGGGGAATCGAGTAGCTGTAGCAGAAATTGCTTTGAAATGAACTTTATTTCAGCTAAAGAGTAAAGTTGAGGAAAAACTAAGAAATCCCAAAACTCTACTACAAATAAAAGCAGCTGAAGTGGTGTCAATTTTATACATCATTTACAGGGACACTTCCCTCAACAGAAAGGATACTCCTAAAGGAAACTGAAGGACATCGTTAAGATCAGTCTGACCTCTAGTCTTGGTGTGACCAAAATCAGTCCAATTCTGGTCAGAATTCTGCCTGACGTCATGCAGAGGGGCTCTGCTGAAGCCAGCGGAGCTCCCCATGCAGTGGGTCCCCAGCCCCAGCGACAGACTTCAGTGACCCTTGTTGGTCGCTTACCAGGACAAAGTGGCATTTGGCTTCGTTTGACCATAAGTGAATGCACGGAGCTTGCAGAGCAGCTTCCATGTTGCTGCATGAGCACATCAGGCCGTTGGGAAGTTCAGCCCGCGTTCTTGCGGAGAGCCAGGTTAGAATAAAGCAGGCAATTGTAATGGGAATGAGGGAACACTGCCTGGATGGCCTGCTGCCTCCCCACAAGAAAGAGAAGGCATTTCTATACAGAGTATTTTCTCCTCCTTTCCCTACCCACAAATACCGAACGTGTAAGAGTAAGTCAGAGGTTTCTTCCCCAGGAAAAAGACGGGGAAAGTGTGCTGAAGGGCACGGCACGTTGCAGAGAACAGTGACCCATCTGGAGGCGAGAGAGGCTGCAGCGCACAGTGGGAGGCACACCAGAGGCTGTCCCACCTGGCACCGAGTCCCCCTGAACAAAACTGCTGTCAGGGACGTTGCAGCTCTCTGCAGGGATGCTCCCAGCTGCGCCAGCCTGGGGTTTGCTCTGCCTTTGCCCCTCAGGGTGCAGCAGGCTGTGGTTTGCCATGTTCTTTGGCTTTTTCTCTGGAAAAAGGCATTCCTGGCCTGGCCGTGGCTGGAGAAGCAGAAATCGTACTTTATCGGAGTGTTGCCCAAGCAGAGATGACTGGAGACGTTTTTGCGTCTGCAGGGGGAGTCCCTCGTGGCACCTTTGGCCCAGGCTGGGTCAGCTGGAGCACCTCCCCACAATCTGTGGGGCGGAGGGGGGAATGGCAGCCCTCTGGGGAGAGGCTGGCGGTGGTGTGGCATGCACAAGGCTCAGGCGGCTGGAGCGCAAGCACGCTGTGCAGTGGCTGCTGAGCCCCTTGGGCGCAGCGAGGTGCCGGGGGCTTTCTGTCCTTGCAAGGCTCTGCAGAGATGTTCCTCTGAACCACTTGTGTCTGGAAGCACACCTGCTGTTGTAATCCAGTTCAATTTAACTGGAGCCAAATCCAGTTGGAGGCCGGTCACTAGTGGAATCCCCCAGGGCTCAGTACTAGGGCCAGTTCTCTTTAACGTCTTTATCGATGATCTACACGAGGGGATTGAGTGCACCCTCAGTAAGTGTGCAGACAACACCAAGTTACATGCATGTGTTGATCTGCTCAAGAAGGCTCTGCAGGAGGATCTGGATAGGCTGGACCGATGGGCTGAGGCCAGCTCTATGAAACTCAACAAGGCCAAGTGCCGGGTCCTGCACCTGGGGCACAACAACCCCAAGCAGAGCTACAGGCTGGGAGGCGAGTGGTTAGAAAGCTGCCTGGCAGAGAAGGACCTGGGAGTATTGGTTGATCGTCGGCTCAATATGAGCCAGCAGTGTGCTCAGGTGGCCAAGAAGGCCAACGGCATCCTGGCTCGTATCAGAAACAGTGTGGCCAGCAGGGCGAGGGAAGTGATCGTCCCCCTGTACTCAGCTCTGGTGAGGCCGCACCTCGAGTACTGCGTTCAGTTTTGGGCCCCTCTCTGCAAGAAGGACATTGAGGTGCTCGAGTGAGTCCAGAGAAGGGCAACGAAGCTGGTGAGGGGTGTGGAGAACAAGTCTTATGAGGAGCGGCTGAGGGAGCTGGGATTGTTCAGCCTGGAGAAGAGGAGGCTCAGGGGCGACCTTATCGCACTCTACAGGTACCTTAAAGGAGGCTGTAGCGAGGTGGGGGTTGGTCTATTCTCCCATGTGCCTGGTGATAGGACGAGGGGGAATGGGCTAAAGTTGTGCCAGGGGAGGTCTAGGTTGGATATTAGGAAAAGCTTCTTTACCAATGGAGTTGTTCGGGATTGGAATGGGCTGCCCAGGGAAGTGGTTGAGTCACCGTCCCTGGAGGTCTTTAAAAGACGTTTAGATGTAGAGCTTAGTGAGATGGTTTAGTGGAGGACTTGTTAGTGTTAGGTCAGAGATCAGACTCAGTGATCTTGGAGGTCTCTTCCAACCTAGATGATTCTGTGATTCTGTGATTCTTCTTCTAGGTCAAATTTCTTATTAGTGTGCTCTTCTTTACCCACAAATGAAAGAGCCGTCTGTATTCACATAACATGCTGGAGAGTGTATATTCTGTAATCTTGAAGAAGGGAAGCAAGAAAATGTGAGTAACTGCAGCACTTGCCACAGATTCAGTATTGCTGAGTAGCTATGCTCTCCCCTAAATGGAAAAGAAACACATCGATAAAAACAGAAATTGGGAAGCAAATGTTCTTGGTTTTGGCAAAACTCTACTTACCACTCATCTAAAGCAAGTGGGAAATAGCAAAATTGAGAAAAAACTAACAAATTAGATAAGCAAAATATATATTCATGGAGTAAGAAAAACAGAAAAGTGCAGGATTAAAGGTAACATCCTTGCACCATTTATGCTCCTGTTAATTGTTTTCATTGCTGTTGCTACAGGACTAACACATTTGAAAACTTTCAATATTTTCTTCACCATGCTCCTAAAATGATAGTAAGGACAACTGTAGTTAACACACGCAATTAAAAACACTCGCTCAAACACCTTACATGAAGTTTGATAAATTTAGAATATTTACCTGAAAAATATCCATACATAAATTACATATTTTTGTTGTACATCTATTTTAAAACAATTAATCATTCTCCATTACTATCTAAAACCAGCACTGTTTCTAATAAATCTGTGACTGTAGGTCAGAGGAAAGCCTGGTGGCTGGTCAAGCTTAGTATCCTGTCTGCAAAAGACCACCCAAAATAAAAATAGAACAATATGGCATGCAGCGGCACTTCTCCAGAATGATCTCTCAACTTAAATACATGATCTCTCATATCTCACTTCTCCAGAATAATCTCTCCTATCTTCTGCTGAATTAATGTAAATTTCATAGAGTGAATCGGTGGAGCTTCTTGCAAAAGATCTTACACATGAGAAAAGAAGATGAAGAACCAAGACTTGTTTGATTCCAGTGAGGCTTCTGTAAGCTTCAGTGGATGCTCCCTGGTGTTTACAGAAAGAGTAAACAAGAAATCCCTACTGCAACGCTTCAATGCCTCTTGTTGGTTTTTAACCCTCTATTATTATTTCCAAGGAGTAGTCTTTTCTCTGGA